>NC_056728.1:442811754-442929254 GCF_019279795.1 Protopterus annectens | reverse complement strand
CCAGTCATCCCACAATCAAGAGGCTTGTCAAAAAAGGCAGGAGTCAGAAGGAGGGAAGGTTGAACCAGATGGAAAAATATGACATGGATCTATCGTTATGCTAAGTACATAACTTTTGTATCTTACTTTGCCTTTTCCATATGGTTTTAACCTGAGGGATAGAGTCCACAGCCAAGTAAAATCTCAGGGAGGTCTCATAGAAGGATTGTGCAATACAGTGGAACCAAAAGAAGCCCTGGACCTAGACTGAAAATCCAGTCTGTACTGAGACACAAAGGTGTGAGAATCCACCTAGGTAGCAGCTGCACAAATCTCATACTATGCAGCTCTGGAGAAAAAATGTTGCAGAAGTAACCATACCTCTAGCAGAATGACCTTTTGGTTTACCCGGTAAGGGCTTTCACTTCAAACTATACCTAAAAGAAATACAATCAGACAGCCATCTAGAGAGAGTAACCTTAGACACTGGCATGCCCAACAGGGCTTTTGAAAGAGAAACAAACAACTGTTTAGACTGTCTGAAAGATTTTGTTCTATCCAAATAAAACATCAATTCTGTGTGAACATCAAAACAATAAAGTAAGTATTCCCCTATGTTGAAAATGTTGGGGAAAAAACAAGTAAATTAATGGAGTGGTTCAATTTTTCTCCATAGCCACCTTAGGAAGAAAAGTGGGGTTTGCGCACAAGGAAAACCTGTCTTTATAAAAAAACAAGTACAGAGGCACCAGTGAAAGTGCTTACAACTCTGATGCCTGCATGGCAGAAGTAACTGGTACAAAGAATAACATTTTCCAGGATAACAACTTTAAGTTAACTACAGCAGAAGGCTCAAAGGGAGAAGCAGCCATCAACTGAAGGGTAAATGGTCCCTCACTGGAGGACATAACAAAAAGGTACCTTTGAGGAAAGCTTTTGAAATTCTGAGAGCCGCTTAAGGCATATTATCTCTACCAATGCAGAAAATGGAAATGGCTGCCAATTGCACATTAATAGTAGACTACCTAGAGCCTGAGTGAAACAAATCTGCCAGGAAGCCAAAAACAACCTCTATGAGGGCCAGAAAGGGATCCAACCCCTTAGAGGTAGCCCAAGAAGCAAAATGTTTCCACTTACTAGCATACAGCTTATACATAAACAGCTTCTGAGAGGAAGACAAGATATGCAATACTCAGTTCAAACGTTTGGGATTTTGGGTCATCAAAGGAACTGAAGGAACCTTGCGGTTGACTTTAGGGTCTGAAGGTTTAACGGGTCCAGCCCCACCAGGTGAGAGATTAGATCTGGAATGGGATCGAAGACCAAAGGAGGATACTACAGAACTTGCCATAGGAAGCGGAACCACACTTGACTTTGGTCAAAAGGGGGGAATAAGGATCAGAGTCCCTCTGCTTTTTGAAGGAACTTTATTATTAGAGGAGTGGTGGAAAAGCGTAAAGGAAACCTGGGCACCAAGCATAACTGGGTGACTGTCCTTGAGAAGGGATTAAGACATTATAGCTGCTGCACTTGGTGTTGTACAGGGATGCGAAAAAATCATAACATGGAATGCCCCAGCAATGAAATATTTAAGTGGCCACTATTGGATTCAGGCACCACTCGTGGAAAAATAATGTTCTTGCTCAGATTGTCTGCTAATACTTTATATCTCCTCGGGATGCGCATTGCACCCAGAAACCACAGAGAAGAAATTGCCCGGTGTAAAGCTCTCATTGCCTCCTGACAAAGAGGATATGAAAGGGTTCCTCCTTGTTTTTTCAAGTACCACACAATAGACATATTGTCAGTCTGAAATGAAATCACACCCTCGAGAAAACACAAGGAGAACCTTACTCATGTCCAACACACTGATGTAAAGACTGGCATCAGTACTGAACCTGGCCCCTTGGACCCCCCCCTTGAAATGCCCCCCTCCCAAAAAGAAAAAACAGGTGTCTGTGATAACCATGCCCAGAAGAGGGGGGAAAAATCATACCATAACGGTAGATGTCCTTCTACATACTCTTGCAGTATTCCTTATAATAGGGATCCCTTGCCAAGGGTGGCCCAACATTGGGCCAGTATACCAAAGCTTTTAGGTTGCTAAGGAACATCGTACAATACATGTATGCTCCCCACATACATCGTAGGGCATAAAGTTGACATCCGGACGTATCATCCTCAGAAATGACACCCCAGTAGGAACGTCAGTCCAAGGATTAGCGAGATACCTGGTACATCCAGAAGGTAAAACACCCAATGGGAGGAGGGAGGGAGTGAATACTTTAACAGTGAAAAGAAGAACATCTACCATTATGGTAAGATTTTACACAACTGCACTACATCCTTCCAGTTCACTGTTGCAGTATTCTTTACAGTAGGGAGACTGCAAATGTCCAAGAGAGAGAGAGAGGGAGGAGCAAGGACCAGTAAAACTCACTAGAAACCCATGAAGGTTGGCCCTACCAAAAGCAGCTCTAGCTCTGGATATCACATCCAACTTATAGTGCTTGGTAAAAATATGCACAGAAGTCCAGGTAGCTGCCTCGAGAATAGAGTTAGCATCTAAACCCTTGAAAAAAGCACCAGAAGAAGCCACAACTTTAGTAGAATGAGCCTTAACCAAACAAGGAAGGTTCTTGCCATGAAAAGAACAAAAGGAAATAGCTTTAGATATCCAAGCAAAAATAGTTTGCTTGGAAATAGCCAATCCCAAAGATCTAGGATGAAAGGAAACAAAAAGTTGATCAGATTTGAAAAAAGCTTTGGTCTTATCCAAATAAAATCAAAGTTGTCTATGCACATCCAAACTGTGCAAAACCTTCTCACTAGCAAATTGTGGAGATGAGAAAAAGTGGGGAAATGAACAGACTGATTAAGAGAGACAACTTAGTCACCACCTTAGGCATAAAAAAAATAATAATACAAAGAAACATCCTGTCCTTATGGAAAACTAAAAAAGTGGAAACAGCCATAAGAGCTTAAAGCTCAGACACCCATCTGGCAGAAGTAAGGGCTAACAAAAGAACAATCTTCCAAGAACAATGTTGCTAGGCACCTGAAGCTGCAGGCTCAAAAGGAGCCAAAGTCAATTTCTCCAAAACAAAATTAAGATTCCAGGAAGGAGGGACAGGCTTCCTGGGAGGTCTAATATGAAGGATGCCTTTAAGAAATTGCTTAGCCTTAAATTTAGAGGCTAAAGAGGGTACTAGAAGCAGCCAACCAGAAAGAGCTGACAAGTGGGCCTTAACAGAATAACATGCCAACCCAACATTAAGAAATTCACACAGATAAGAGAGAACCAAAGAAACATCCACAGAAAGTGGATCCCGGTTACGAGATAGACACCAAACAGAAAACATCTTCCATTTGGATAAATAGGATTTCCTAGTAGTGGGTCTCCTGGCCTCTTCCAGGACCCTAAGCACATCCTCAAAAAAAAGGTGTCTATATAGAATCAAAATCCTATCACCCACAGTGTCAGTTGAAGAGTGGACACATGGGGATGGATGAGTGATCCCTTGTCTTGTGTGAATAGGTCCACACTGTGAGGTAACTTGTGATGATTGCCCTTGCCTAAATGCAGAAGAGGGAACCAATACTGTCTAGGACAAAAGTGAGTCGCCAGCAAAATTTTGGGAGCATCCTGTTTTATCTTGAACAGGACTTTAGGAATGGGAGGAAGGGGAGAGAAGGTGTAAAGAAACATCCCCTTTCAGGAGGTCCACCTTTTGACCACAGGACATGGGTCTCTGGCACAAAAAAGAGGAAGTCATCTGTTCAAAGGAGATGCAAATAGATCTACTTGAGGAGTACCCCACTGGTGGACAATGCCCAGAAACACATCCCTGTGAAGCATTAACTTGTGGGATTGTGATACGACCTCCTCACAGCATCTGCTACAATGATCTGACCTGAGGGAATGTAAACTGCCTGAAGAGTCACTTGATGCTGGACAGCTAGCTCCCACACTTGAAGTGCTAACCTGCACAGGAGATAAGATCTTGTCCCCTCTTGATATACCACATAACTGTGGTATTGTCTAGCAATACCTTGAGGGACCCTGAAAGGAAGAGGATAAAATGCTTGAACAGCCAACAGAAAAGCTCTCATCTCTTTGATGTGGGCTTTCTTTTGTTGCAGCGACCAGAGGCCCTGCACTTTTACAGAGCAGAAGGAAGGCCATCATCCCTAGTCTGAAGACTCTCTTAACAGCTCCTGAGAAGGGAGTGGAGGTTGAAATGGAAGCCCTGGGTTGTGTGACAACTGCAGAATCTAACACTGAATTTCCAGATTGAGGCAGGAAGAGAGACTATGAAATCTAGAGAATGAGACTGCTCAAGCCAAACTGACTTTAGAAACCACTGAAGCTTTCTCATGTGGAGTTTGGCTAGAGGGAGCAGAGAAACAGTAGAGGCAATGAAACCCAGAGCTCTTAAAAATTCCCTTGCTGTAACTGAGCCCAAAGAAAGAAGGGACAGAAAGAAGGCAATGCTAGTTAAGGTCCTGTGTAGAGGCAAGGATGCCAGCACTGGAACATTCTGGATCCTGCATCTCAGAAACACATGATCTTGTGAAGGAGTTAGGAAGGACTTCTGGAAGTTTATAGTGAACCCTATGCTTTGCAGGACAGAAATGGCAAAATGAAGATGCTGCAGTAGAATCCCTGGAAAGAATGCCTGAAAAGTAGGTCATCTAAGTAGGGAAAAGACCTGTAGCCCCCTTAGCCTGCAAAAAGCAATCACAGGAGTGAGGCATTTGATGAATACCCATGAGACAGTAGAGAGGCCAAAGGGTAAAGCAGAAAACTGAAAAATGACAGGAAGGAAGAAAGAAATGTAAAAACTTCCTGAAAAGGGGGGTGAATAGGGATATGAATATAAGCATCCTTGATGTCCAGAGAAACTAGAAAAGCCTGAGGAAGCAGCAGAGGACTCAAGGTCTGAAGGGACAACATCCAAAGGGAAGGGACCTTCAGATAGGTATTTAAGTGAGAGAGATCCAGAATGTCTCTCAAGTGCAAACTTTCCTGGGGACCAAGAACATTATGGAATAAAACCCCGTCCCCTTTTGAGAAACTTTAACTTCCTGAACAGTTCCTTGAGTCAAGAGACCATGAAGCACCTCTGGAAAAAAGACTAATTGTTCCTGAGGGGGCTGAGAAATGCCCATGAAAGGGTGGAAGAGATTTCTGTACCATGTAATACCCTTGGTGAATGATGGAAAGAACCCAGAAATCTTGAGTAATATTTAGCCAAACAGGAAGAGAAAGACGAATGTGGCTGATAAGTACAGGATAGTCAGACAGCACCTGATTTGTCAGGAAAAAAAAATTTCTGAGATACAGGAGTCTGTGTAGCCTTAGCTGTAGAAGCCCTTCTACCACTCTTTTTACCTTTTGCGGGGGGGGGGGGGGGGGGCAAGATGGCCTATGAACAAAGGCTGGCTTATTAGGGCAATTCCTTCTGAATTTAGATATAAGAGAAACAAAAAAGAAGTTATGTACTCACCATAACGTTCTATGTTTGTTGCCCATCTCGCCCTTAATTCTTACATGTGGGTTCGGAGCCGGCTAATTACAGAAGCTCAAAGTCTCTAAGTTGGCTCGTGGCAAGGTAGGTATCCCATCATGCAGTGGTATCAGTCCTCAGATCTTGTTTGCTGCTGACTATAATAGAAAATAGTTATACTGTACCCTCAGGTAAAGGAGAAACAATAGTGAAAAGTCTCCAACATAAAGGAAAGAGCAAGAATTTTCCCACCAGGTCCTCTAGGATTATATGGATGGGGGGATAGGTGGGTAGGTTTGTAAGAATGAAGGACGAAATGGACAACAAACAGAGAACATTATGGTGAGTACATAAATTCTTTATGTTATGTTGTCCTATCTCGCCTTCATTCTTACATGTGGGACAGCATCCCTAGCACCTTTTTTCTCGGGTGGCTCAAGGGAGTACACTCTTGAGCACTGTGGAACCAAAGGAAGCTCTGTCCCTGGAGGCCAAATCAACTTTGTAATGAGTGATAAAAGTATGTGAGCTTGCCCAAGTCGCTTCTGCACAAATACTGTCCATTGAAATTCTGGCTTGAAAGGCAGTGGATGTTGCTACTGACCTGGTTGAGTGACCTCTAACTTTGTAGGGGAGTTCCTTGTTATTGGAGGAGTACATAAAAGTTATGCAATTGGAAAGCCAATTAGATAATGTGATTTTAGAGACTGGCATACCCTTTCTTGCCTCCGAAAAGGATATGAATAACTGATCTGACTTCCTGAATTCTTTAGTTCTGTGGAGACAGAACCTAAATTGTCTATGCACATCAAGTTGGTGAAGTCTGTCTTCTGCCTTGTTGGTATGGTTAAGGAAGAACACTGGAAGCTCAATAGATTGTTAAGATTGGATTGTGAGCAAATCTTAGGGACAAAGGACGGGTTAGTTTGAAGCGAAACCCTGTCTTTATGGAAAAAAAGTGAAGGGATCTATGTTTCTGGTCTGCGTCCAGAAAGAAAATCATCTCCATTTACTAGCATATAGTTTTCTGGTAGAAACCTTATGAGAGGATATCAAAATGTGTTTTACTGCTGGAGTGAAATCCTGATGCCTGACTAAAGTTGGAAGTGGAGCAGCCAAGCTGTCAAGTTGAGGGTGTGGAGAGAAGGATGGAGCATTCCTGACATATGTGTCAGCAGGTTTGGAATTGGGTCTAGAATCCATGGATCCTCCAGTAGATGAGGTCCAAGAAAGGGGAACCAAATCTGACGTGGCCAATATGGAGCAATGAGAATCATCTTGCTGCCCAAGGATTTTGCTTTCTGAATGACTTTTGATATGAGGGGAAATGGGGGAAAGGCATAAAGAAGTCCCAAAAGCCAACTGTGAACAAGTGCCTCTCTCGGTGTCTCCCCCGGAGAGGGGATTAGGGCAAAGTAGCTGCTGCATTTGGCGTTCATAGGAGTGGCAAAAAGATTGCAGCAAGGCTGGCCCCATTTGCGGAAGATCTCTTTCGCTATGTTCTGATTTAGAGACCACTCGTGAGGCATCAATATTGCCCTGCTGAGCTTGTCGGCTATCACATTAGACCTTCCCAGGATGTATGCTGCTACTAGAAAGCATTGGGAAGAGATTGCCCACTGCCAAACCCTCAGAGCCTCTTGACAAAGTGGGTATGATCTGGTTCCGCCCTGTCTGTTTATATATCATACCACTGACATATTGTCTGACTGGATTGGAATGCCCCCCACACCCTATCTGGGAAGCATCCATGGTCATAGTAGCAACAGGCTGATGTGGAATGAATGGTCTCCCGATGGTTAACTCATTGGACTGAATCCACCAACGAAGATCCTTCTAGCAAGTTTCTGTTATTATGATTAGGTGAGATAGAGGAAGTTCCTTAAGTGACCACTGGGAGAATAGTAACCACTGTAGAATTCTCATATGCATCCTGGCTAAGGGAACGAGGGTTATGATTGAGGCCATTGTTCCCAGTAGTTTGAGCACTATCTTTGCCTTGATCTTGTGTTTGGGAAGAAGAAACAATATCTGTTTCTTGAGATTCGCAATTCTGTCTACAGGAAGGTGTGCCATCATCGAAACGGTGTCTATTTCTGCACCTATAAAAGTAATATGCTGAGAGGGCAACAAGGCAGATGTTTGCAAGTTTATTGTAATGCCTAGATGAGCACAAATTTGTAGGGTCATGTCTCTGGCCTGTTGAAGTAGATGCTTGGTGGTGGCAGGAGCCAGTCATCCAGGTTATGGAAACACTCGGAATTCAAGACGTCTCAAGTGAGCCGTTACTACTGCCATGCATTTGCTGAAAACTCTGGGGGCTGTAGTGAGACCAAAGGGCAGAGCACGAAACTGATAGTGACTGGCTCCCAGCTGGAAGCGTAAGTGACTCCTCGATGCTCTGTCCATTTTTATGTGGTAGTACGCATCTTGGAGGTCTATCGAGCTCATCCAATTGTCTTTCCCTAAAAAGGGAAGTAACAAGTGCAGTGTCACCATTCAGAACTTGAGCTTCTTGACTGATTTGTTTAGTTTGCTGAGATCCAATATGGACCTCCAGTCCCCTGTTCTTTTTGGTACTAAAAAGAATCTTAGGTTCTGAATCCTATTTGGTCTGCAGGGATGGTTTGGATGACTCTTTTGTTTAGCAACTTTTGGATTTCTATGGTTGCTTGATCCCTGAGATTGGATGGAACATCCGGGAGTTTTCTGGTTTGTGGAGGGGGGTAGGAAAAGAGTATGGAGTATCCTCTGGATATTATGTTTTGTACCCACATGTCTTTTGTGATGTTGTGCCAGGCTTCCGGGTACAAAGATAAACTTCCCCCGACTGGATTCAGAGTAGCACATTCGGGCCTCCTTTCAGGAGTACTGATAGGGACGTCTGCAAAAGGAGTCATGGTCACCCTGGTTTTGCAGGCCCCCTCTGCCTTTAGGATAGTGTCTATCATTATTTCCTCTCCCTGTGCCCCTGGGGAAGGAACCACCTCATGCATCTGGGAAAAATCTCTTGAGATTTCTTGAACCACATCTTACCACCTTTCTGTCCTTTAGGGTAGGGTCTTGAAGGGGTGGAAAAACATACTCCAATGGCAGAGAGAGTTTTCCCTTTCTGCTGGCATCTGGTGAGTGTATCCTTAACTTTTGGTCCAAAAAGTGAGGAACCGTCAAAAGCAGCATTAGCGAAGGTAGAGTTAAAGGATTCCACAAAGTTACACAACTGCATCCAGGACTGTCTCCTCAGGGGAAACTCCTGAACCCGCTGCCCTACTTGCTCCATCTGCTGCATATGATATCAGCCTCATGGAGGAATTCACTATGGAGTTTAAGGTGGACAACTGAGTGCTAACCTTTTCTGGTACCCTAACAGTTGAAGTACCTTGTAGAGTATCTCCTAGTTCCTTCAGGAGATCTCTCTGAAGCCTTGTAAAACGGGTAAGATAATTCAGCGATCTAAAGGTAAAAGCCACTGAGGAAAAAACATGCTTTGAGACTCTTTGTTCGGAGGATGGACTGATGAGGATGTCTCTGCAAGCTCCTTCTTGGTGGCTGCTGCCTCCACCACAGCATCTACCGGCACATCTTTTGTCAAGAAATATTTTTCTTTAGGGGCTCACAAAAACTTGTTTGGCTTCCTAGGGACTGGCTCCATCGTGCCAGATGATTCTCATGCCTTTCAGGGAGTCTACATGCTTCCTCTTGCATGTTTTCTTCTACGGAGGCTCCTCAGAAGGGTATTGTGGTGAGGTCTCGGAAGAATGGGGACTACCTAGAGGGTGTTCCTGAGGCTGTGGATCTCTGCTGTCCTGTGGATAAGGTGGTGTCAAGACAGAAGCCGGTGCTTTTGGGGGAAGAACATCAGCATCCTTGCATAGAGCTTTTAATTTTGGCCAGCACACTCCTCATCAGCTCAAAGGCAGACTCCCCGGGTTCAGGGGACACCACCACTTATGAAGAAGCAGAGGTAGCCCCCGGTTCCTGGGAGATTGGCTCCGAAGCCGACGCACCAAGATGTAGACTCAGAACAGAGAATCTCCCTCGAGGTCGACTGGTGAACTTTGGCTCCTAGACACTACGGACGGCACCGAGAGTGTCAGAGCAGATATCGGTTCCAGTAAGGCCTCATGGGGTGCTGGAGCCGAAGGTTCTACTGCAAGCGGTACTGGATATTCTGGCTCCGATAGACTGGAATGGCTCAGAGGAGGAACAGTAGTGGATGACAAATACTTGGACCGCTCTGAGGCCAGTTGGGTAGGAGCAGAGAGCAAATTTGCCAGTCCCAGCGCCTTCAAGAGTCTGCGCACCACCCTCACCACATCTTCATCCGATAGGCTCCTAAAGGACCTGGAGAAAAGGGTTGGAGAGCGAGATATTTGAAAAATAGTTCATCTCAAGAGTAGGGGAGACTGGTGGGAATATCTCTTGACTGGCTCCAAGCTAAAGAATCCTTTTTCAGCTCCGAAGTACTTGGGGCCGATATAGGCATGTCAATTGTAATAACCTCAGTCGGCTCTGAAGGCAGTGGAGCTGATGAGGTGGGAGTCTTGGTAGTTTCCAAAATATTCTCAGGAGGTCCAAATTTTTCAGAGGACACTGGAGATAGCCTTTTAACAGCCTTTTCTTTCCAGCTAGAGGGAGACTTTGTAGATTGTGAACAACAACTACCTAAATCCTCCTCAAAGGATGGTTTCAGGAGACTTTTCAAAATCAATTTGTTTTTCCTTTCTTGAAGGACTCTTGAGCTAAAAGAGTGACAAAAAGTACAAGTCTCAAGTGAAGGGCCCCAAATAGTAGACACATACACTATGCCCGTCCGTTATGGACATTTTCTGATTACACTTTTGACATTTTTTAAAACCCGAAGGTTTATGATCCTTCTCTTTCGACTCCTTAGTCATAATTGTCACTGTAGCAAAGGCAGAAAAGCTCTATAAGGTACAAAAGGGATTAGTTAGGTCCTTTTAGGACCACACTAAGTAGTAAATTCCAATGAGAGGACTAGGTCCTCTAACTTAAACAGGCCTAGCCCTGCCAAGAACGGGAAGACAACACACCACACTATAAAAGAAAGGCAAGATTAATAGAGGACTAGGTCCTCTAACTTAAACGGGCCTAGCCCCTGGAAACAGTTAACTAAGTTACCTAAGCCTAGAGAGACAACACACAGGCAGAAAGCCAATATCAAACAAATGGACTAAAAAATAGTAAGTCCTGTAATGTAAACACACGCTATGAAACTAGTAAAGAGCTGACAAAGTGGCTCTACAAGAAGAAACAGCGAATTCTAAATATAAACAATCTATTACTATGGGATACCGACAAAAACAGGCCTGCAGAAAAAATGTCAGCCAAACAGCTGACAAACCAGCGACAACTGTTTAACAATACCTAAGATAAACTATTATCTAAATAACAGTATTCTAACTATATTCTAAATAACAGCATTCTAACTATATTATAAGTAAGAAAGACAAGCTAAATATATGAAAATATAGAAGAAAAGGGTTAACTTAGCCACAACCAAGAACAGCACTTCTGAACTCGTAAAGCAGCAAACGAGATCTGAGGATTGATAACACTGCATGATGAGATACCTACCTTGCCACGAGCCAACTTAGAGACTTCGAGCTTCTGTAATCGGCCGAGTCAGAGCCAAGGATCAACTCCAAACCCACATGTAAGAATGAAGGCGATATAGGACATGACATGATATGTTTTAAATCTTGTAAAGCCTTAGCCTTTTCCTGAAGGGACTTGAAAATTCAGCAGCAGTACCAAACAAATGCTCGTTATCCAGAGAAGCATCCATTAACTTAGCCTTAATATCATCAGGCAAAGGTTGAAGCTGAAGGCAAGAATATCTCCTCAGTACACAGCCAAAAGCGGCAACCCTAGAAGTGGCATCTGCTGAGCCACCTTAGAAGTCCCTAACAAGCAGCGAGCAGAAGTCTTCCTCTCAGGGTCAGGAAGGTTGGAAATAACCTGACAAGCCTGAGAAAAAGAGCCAAAATATATCCTGTCATATGGGTCTGATAATTGACAGCCCTAAATGCAAGGGTAGCTGAGGTATAAACCTTCTTACCCAGTCTTTTCATAGCTCTGTTGTCTTTATCAGAAGGAAGCAACTTTGTAGAAGCCAGTAACTTTGATGGCTTGTCAGATGCCACAGACACCACAGTCAGCTGATGGGCACTTATAAAGGAACTTGCAAGTATCAGGCACATTATAAAACCTACAATGTTTTTTTTGGGAGTAGGGGGCTGAGAATCAGGAGCCTAAGATGCAGCACAAAAGGCATCCAACAAGGCAGCCAGGACAGAAGAAACAGCAGAAGGTCTAGGAGAGTCCATTTGCAAACGCTCATAATACCTTTTCCAAACCTCAGACATCTAAGTGCAATCCTATTTGAAGAATTCCATCATTCTGGAAATTGTGCCCCCAAAGGAAATCTCCTCAAAAGGAGAGCCAGGATTAGTGGACTCCTTCCTCAGAACCATAGTCTAAGGGAGAAGGAATCTGGGAAGAACAGGCAAGGGAGGCCTCCTCCTCCTCAGAGGAATCCTGTTCCCTAGGCCTCTTAAGAGGAGTAGAAGACCAAGGGGGGTGGGGGGCTGGAACAGAAACTCCCTGAGGAAGTTTCAAAGCCATAAGGGCACTAAACAAACCTTGAGTGAAATTCTGCCTTTCACTCTGAGGGTCCTTAGGAGCAGGAGAAACATGTTTAGTTTTTTTGTTTCTTCTTTAAAGGGATGTCAGCCTTGTAAAACTTAGAAGGCTCAGACCTCATAAGACACTAAAATTGCAGTTAGTATCTCCTCCCTAACCAAAATCTGAGGAACACCCCTAGGCCCTTTAATAATAATCAGCCACGGTTCCCTCTGAACATCTGAAGCAGATGTCTGCAAAGCCTCCAGGGACATGCATGAAGCTGGATCCATGCCAGTTTCTGAAGCAGCTGCAGCAGAGGAATCTATCCCAGGAGCCGGACGATCTTCTGGGCTTTCCCTAGCCTTGAGAGAGACATCCGGCGGAGGCGGCACAGCCAAAGAATTCAACCTAGCTTTCTTTGTCTTCTTCTTCACAGGTGAGTGACCATCGGAGCAGGAAGTTCTTTCCGCATTGTCTTTTGCCAAAAGCTTAAGACGTTGACTTTCTAAATATATGGCCAAAGAAGAAAGCTAACTACTCAGAGTCTTCAGAATGAAAGCCTGGCAAATAGAACAGAATGTATGGTCGTGGGAGCACCTAAACAAAATAAACACTGTTTATGATAGTGTTAATGGGAAATCTGTCTTCCACATAAGCATTTACCCTTTCTGGATGACATGAACGCCACAAACAAAAACAAGAACAAAACCCCAATGGTGCACTTGTCTGAAAACGGCTTGTTGAACCAGCAAATAAAGAGAGCATTCAGACTGATGATCAAAGATGGCATTTGGACTGGCAGCAAAGAAGTTCTGAGAATGGTATGTCCAAACATCACCTTTATGCCCTGACCTGGATGACTTATATCTGACCTGGACAATATGCTTTTTAAATTTAAAGCCTGGGAATTGGACAATGTATATTTAAACCATTGTTTACAACTAAATATTATTCAGAAAGGTCTACGGGTGTGCAAATATCCTAACAATGTGGTTGAAGGGTCGGATTTCCACAAAGATTTAATCAAGGCGTTTGACAAATGCGGCATCAAAATCATGAAGGCTATTATAAGAAACAATGAACTGGAAATGGCAAAATGTTTTCCCAGATAGACTATTAACAACAAAATTGTTTCTGATTTAATGTTTGACACTGAATGTGAAACAGTCAAATATTATGGTATGCTTAAAAATGTTGAAGTAAAATGCATTAAAGTTCATGAAAGAAAATTTAGAAAGATAGAAAGGGACGTTAAGTAGTACAATTGTAACAAACACTACCCTAAACCTAAATGTGTCGGGGGCAACACATCCTTTAGACCCCATTTTTATAGGGGTGATAGGGACAATGGACAAGAAAATTTATTATGCAATGAAAATTATTCTAAAAGTTACGATATACATGACCCTTTAGAGTTTCCTTCTCTGAGGAGATCGGAAACACTCAAGAACAAGGATCCGGTGGACTACAGGTACCAGAACCAGAGAGGTCGGAAAACATTTTGGAAATAGTCCCTTCTGAAGATATTACAGTTAACAACTGTATATCATGTTACAAAGGTTTTAAAATATTTAATTATACATCTACTTTTATTTCCAAAGGACATTTTAGTTTATTTACAAAAGGTTTTACTTTCATTCCCAGGGTTAAGGCTAACATAGTGAATTTACTCATAGATTTAAAACTATTTATTAGGCAGAAGAATTTGGAAGTGTTTTTTAATGGTAATATTAGAAAGAACACATAGGATTTGTCTAAAAAGAGCACCCTTAACCCTCCCTTGCACCTCCAACTTAAACATTTTTAAGCTGTGGTTGAGAAAGAACTTAGAAGCCAGCTTAGGTATATAACACGGTTACTTCTAACCTTTCTAAAGAAGAAATGGATATTTTAAGAGTTTGTAAGGAAGATAAAACCCTAAGAATTATGAAGCCTGATAAAAAGGGTGGGGTAGTTTTTATGGATCAAATCAATTATGAAGCAAAGATGTTTGAATTTCTGAATGATGAAGTTACCTATGAGACAGTCTCTTTGAATGAGATTCATATTGCTTATAAAAAACTAGCCCTTTCTTTAAATGATTTATTGACAGAGGGGCTTATTGATTTAGACACTTATAATTTTTTACATGTTGAGAAACCAAAAGTTCGTTCAATTTTTGGTATACCCAAGGTCCACAAAAACATTGTGGACCCTCCACTTAGACCTATAGTCTCCGCTCAAGGTTCTATTATGGCCCCCTTGGCTAAATATATTGATGTGCATCTTAAAAAGCTGGCAATGGACCATTGTAACATGTTGAAAGATTCCTGGGATTTTTTGAGACATATTCATAACTCAAACTAGGGAAATACATCATGTTTTATTACAATGGATGTAGTGGATTTATTTACATGTATTCCACATGACACAGGCTTGACATGGTTTGACAAATTTTTAGAAAACAAGCCCAATATTCCTTTTAAGGTTTTTCATTCATGCTTGATTTTAATGGATTTAGTTTTAAATTATTTTATCTTCTTCCAGGGGGAGTATTTTAGACAATTAAAAGGTGTTGCTATGGGTGCACATTGTGCACCCACCTATGCTAATATTATTTTATTGTACTGGGAAGAAAGATTTATTTTTAATTCTGATTTTAAATTTTATTGGAATTTCTATCGGCGTTTTCTGAATGATGTGTGCCTTTTTGGAACAGTTCTGTTGACAAATTTGTTGAATTTTTTAAGGCTTACCTACAAAATTGATGAGAGTGACCTATGTTTTCTTGATGTTAATATTCAGAGACATGGCAATGATTTTAAATCAAAAATTTTTAGAAAGGAGATATTCTCCAATGCCTATCTGAATTATACTAGTTCCCAACCTCCCTATCAGAAAAGGGCAATTATTAAAGGCCAGTTGGTACAAGCTAGTAGGATGACTTCAGAAGATGATGATTTTAGAACCGAATGTGATTTTATTACTGACATGTTCAAAGCAAGAGGTTATCCTGTTGACCTGTTAACATCTGTGACCACTGAGGTAGTGGAGGGTAGAAATGGTAGATTTGCCCCGATTTTAGGAAGAGCTTCAACCATTTCTGAACTGTTAAATCAACAGGAGAATTCAGTAGATGTTTCAGCCCAAATCAAAGGGTACCAATCTGCCATGGTTACCACCTTTAATGGTGAAAGCAACTTAGTAAGGAGGATTGTTACTAAAGAATGGAAAAAAATGCCAGTTTGTCAGACCTGAACAACATATTTGAAAAACCTTTCAAATGTGTATACAGAAAGGGAAGAAACATTAAGAACATTTTGGAAGGGGCCAATAGTGGAATTTTCTTTAGTAACAAAAAAGGGACCCACAAATGTGGCAAATGTCCACAGTGTTCCAACATTAAAGAAGGTGATAGCATTTTTTTAAATGTAGGGGTAAACACCTTACTACCAAAGGCTTTGCTAATTGCAACACCACCAGGGTGGTATATATTGCTTTATGTGGAATGTGTGATTCATCCTACGTTGGTAAAACCGAAAGGAGATTGAGGCAGAGAATGTATGAGCATGGTTATGACATCAGGAAAAAGAAAGGAAAATAATGCCTTGTATAAACATCATGAAAATTGTGAAAATGCTGAATTCAAGTTTTTTGTAATTGAAGTCGTCCCTCTTGATCCCAGGGGAGGTCCATGGGAGACCACCCTGGAATACAGGGAGTTATACTGGCAAATTGTTTTAGATGCCAGTATCCCTCCAGGTCTTAATGAGTTTTTAACTATAAAACCTGTTTTGAAATTAAGGTCTGCTAAACTATGATATGGTTGAACTTCATACAATTTTTATTCAAGTTTATCTATTAATTTTATACATATTAATTTTACACACAACTTTTATTAGGCATCTATTTATGTAACATCATTCTTAACGGCCATGTATTTTGAATTTTACATGCAGTGTGAATTTAAGTGTAGTATATGTTTTTTCCACCAGGTGGTGGTAGTGTAGTTTTTTCATCATTTTTTATCAGTACACATCAATGCTTTTGAATTTTAACTAAGGTTTTATTATATATTGGAGTATGTATATATATTAGGTCTATATATGTATATATTTATTTATTATACATTTTTTATGTCCTTTTATGCATTTCAGCACTGTGTTTTTATGTCTTTCATGACTGACTATTTCACATACACACTTACATTTTTAATTAATGTTTTTTCATTGGTTCATTCAAACAGTGACAGGTTATATATTTAATTGTGTAATGAGGTCAATTTTGTCTGATGAAGTAGTTGTTGATGAAAACGTAAGAGGAACTGGTTACACAGCGTTATTATTTGTGTTTCGTTGGAATAAAGTGAAGTTTTGTCCTGTAGCTGGGTTCTCTGTGCCTTTTTTTCGGTTTACTGAGACCATCGTTTTGTTGACAAGACAAGAACAAAACCCCAATGGTGCACTTGTCTGAAAACAGCTTGTTGAACCAGCAAACAAAGCGAGCATTCAGACTGATGATCAAAGATGGCATTTGGACTGGCGGCAAAGAAGTTCTGAGAATGGTATGTTCAAACATCACCTTTATGCCCTACGCTGTACGATGTAAGTGTACGTATGACATACAGCATACCCTTAGCAACCTAAAGCCTTTGGTATACCAGCCGAACATTGGGCTGCCCTTGTCAGGGGATCCCTATTGTAAGGAATACTGCAACAGTGAAGTGGAAGATCAAACGGTCTCTCAGCAGACACCAAGGAAGACTTCAATCACCACCTGATTTGATTTCAACAGACCTCGGCCAATGCAGCTGAAAACTGAACTGAGCATGTCAGATAAGACCACTGTACCACCAACATCCACCGTAGAACACTCATGTAGTGACACACAGGGTGAACCAAACAAATGGTGGCTGCCATGTGCCCCAATGGCCTGAGACCCAGATGAGCCAGGGAGTTTGGGCATGACAGCAAAGAAACAGCAAGACTCTGCAGGGCCAACAGCCAACACTCTGGAAACTTGTAGCTTTACGATCTGAGACAGTGTACAAGTGGCAACCTATAAACTCTATCAACTGTGTAGGAAGAAGTCTGGAATTCTGATAGTTGACTGATTCCCAAGAAGCTGTATAGCTGAAATAAGGTATCCCTGGCTCTGATCAACTATGCCCTTGTGGAGGGAGTTCTGAATCAATCGTCCTGGTAAGGAAAAACCTGAAACCCTTCAGCCTGAGTCAAGATGCCACAACTGCCATACACTTGATGAACACCCAAGGGGCAGTGATGAACCCACAAGGCAGCACTCAGAAATGAGAGTGACTGGCTCCCGTATGGAAATTTAGAAACCTTATGGCTTGCCTCACAATCTTTATATGATAGTAGGTCAACTTGATGTCGATTGAGCTCATCCAGTAATCCTGCCTCAAGAGAGACAGAATCCTTGATGAAACAGTTCAACCTGCTCAAATACAAAAATTGGCCTGAGGTCCTTTTCTTCTCTGGAACAAAAAATTATCTTGAATGTTGGCCTGGTGGGACCTCTTGGATGGCTCCATTTTCTAGCAACTTTAGGATCTTGATGGTCACAGCCTTTCTCTGACTGCGTGACATGTCTGGAAGATGTTTTGAATTTAAATTTGGAGCATCTAAAATGGAATTGTATATCCTTTGGATAAGACTCTCAACACCCAAGCTACCAATGTGATTGATTCCCAAGCTTTCAGGTGTAGAGCCACGGAATCCCCAACTGCCCTCAAGATGGACAGTCATACAACCATTCAGGGCCATTGAAAGGGCTTCCCACAGAAACCTCAGCAAAACCCCGATTTTGTAGATCACTCCTGCCAAGTGGACAGTGTCCATTGTGGTTACCCCCTCTGCAGTGGGGGGGCCCTCATAAGAAGCTTCCTGGAACAATTCCTGCAAAAAAAAAAAAAAAAAAAAAAAAGAGAGATGCTTTCCCCCTTCTCGTTCATAGAAGATGTCTGTTGAGGGGTAGCAAAAGCACTTTCATGACAAGCAGTGTCTTCTCCTCCTGCTCACTTCTAGTCAATGTGTCCTTAACCTTGGGTCAAAAAGAGAGGAATCACTGAAGGGGAAGTTAGAAAGTACACCTTGAAGCAGTCTGCAAGGTTACACAACCTCATCCAAATGTGGTAACACATAGCAATGTCGGAGCCAGCAGCTCAGAACGTGCCATGAGCTGCATTAGACAGTAGATGCATGGACACATTGGCAATGGACTGTAAAGTAGACATCTGAGTCTCCAAGGTCTTCTGAGACTCGGGAGCCTGCTGAGTTTTAGTCATCACTGAGACTTCTGAGACAATGTCCCACTGACGTCTGGTCAAGTGGGCTAAATACTTCAAAGCCCTCAATGCAGAAATGACTGAGGTGTAAGAATGCTTCCCAGTTGGCCCAATGCCAGAGATTCTCTGTTCGAGGGATGAACTGAGGAGCTCTCTTGCAAAATCGCCTTTTTATTGGCTGCTGCCGCTATGATAGCATCCACAGCTGGACACTTACTCCAGTGTTGCCGGTCCTTCAGGTGGGTGAGAATCTTATCTGGCTTCTTGGGAATTAGTTCCACCATATCAGACTCCTTCCATGCCCTTCAGGACACCAGGTCAAAGAGTGTTCGGAGGGGGAACAACCCATGCTGTGGATGAGCCCCCCCCTCCCTGAAAGCCTCCAGAAAAACTCCTCCTACAGAGACAAACCTTCAGTGGTCCATCCCCAGCACTGGCGAAGCAGCTCCAAAAGATCACCAAAAGAAGCGTCCTTTTGGGAGAGGATTTCCCAGACCCCTCTCCTTCCTTGAGGTTAGTATCCTCAGTGGGGGAATCCTCTGGGGAGTCCAGGTACTTCCTCTTACATCACCTCTTGCACAAAACCTCCCTCCCAAGAGAATCTGTGGGAAAGCGGCAGTGATTGGGGCATTAAAGGAAGGGCAGACTGGAGACCACCAGGGTAAGCTGTCCCAGAACAAGTTGAATTGCATCCACAAGAGCAGATGCTGACAAAGGGGGTACACTGTCTGAACCTGACCACTGTTACTCCTAATGGGAGAACATCGCAAGGCGAAAAGCAGAGACCGACACGGGCCTACTTGAGCCGAAGGACCTAGGATCTGAAGACTCTCGGGATGCACAAGGCCAAGCAACTGCTCCAGCCTGCCGTGACACCAAAACTTGAGCTGGACTATCCAGAGCAGAAGCCCCAAGTGGGAGGGATGACCCCAAAACATGAATAGCTGAACCCAACTCAGATACCCCTGCCTTGATTCCCTGGCTTCAAGGTCCACTTGGCTCTTATGTGACCAAAATCGAGGAAATCAAGGTAGGGGTTGGTGTCGAAATCAGCCAAGTCATCACATCCAATCTTAAGGGAGGGAAGGCAACTGGCTCAGACAACTTTGGAGCTGACTGGCCCAAAGGAGGAAGCCATGGTAACAGAGCAGAAGCTTCAGGTAGTGGGCTCGAAGCAGAGGGAAGGAGTCCCTGTTCTTATGTGAGTAATTCAGACCATCAAGAAACTTGTGGTAATTGCCCCTGGACATTTCTAAAAGAAGGGAGAACCACAGCTGCCTGTGCCAGAAGGGAGTCACCACAATGACCTTATAGGATTTCCTTCTAAATCTTCAGAAGTATCCTGGATATTAGTGAAAAGGGTGGAAAAGCATTCACAGCATTCCTGTCAAAGGAAAAGAAAAGGCATTTGTCTTCCAGGCCTTCTTGCATGGAGTCCTGGAATAGAATCTTCCCAGCTGATTGTTCAGAGAGGAGGCATATAGGTCTACTTGAGGAGCTCTCCACGGATGGATTAAATCTGGGAAGACCTCCTGATCTAGTTTCCACTCATTGTCCTGCTCAGCTTGTCTACCATACAATTTTGCCCTGATGGAATGTAGGATGTCTGTAGAGTGAGATTGTGTTGTGACACTGTATCCCAACTTAATAAGGCTAGTTTGCAAAGGTGGTATGACCTGTTTTCCACTGGGTCTATATTAGAACACCGAACTTTCAAAATTTATCGAAAAGTTAAAACATCGAACATACAGAACAGCAAATTTTTTCCTAGGGAAAAAAATTGCTGTTCCAAAACACATAAACACAACAGAAGCACACCAAACAAACAGCAATCCACACACATACACCTAAACTCTTACACCTAACCCTACACTAAACTATACATACACCACTAACTATCCACTTACCTTAACCCAAACCCTAACCCTAAGGTCCGTCACTATCGCACTGTCACCTCACCCCACCCTAACCCTCACATCCACACAATCGCACACTTACCTGAACCCGACCCGTAACTTTCCACCACAGCGCTGAAAATACCGAAGCAACAGAAACGGACAACCAAATTCTTTTCCTAGGAAAAAAATTGGTTTTCTGTTTCTTCGATATTTTCAGCATTCGCTGAAATCGGGTCGATATTAGAACACTCTAAATTTTGAAAGTTCGGTGTTCTAATATAGACCCCTTTCCACTTGCTTGTTGATATGCCACATGACTGTGGTATCGTCAGAAACAGCTTAAGAGCTCCCAGGGACCAAGGGTGATTCAGAGAGCCGTGTGTCTTGATCAAGACAACCATCTCTTTCATATTTATGAATTTGTGTCTGTCCTTGGTGTCCCATACATCTTGCATTTTTATCCCTACTGGAACGGCTCGACAAGCAAAGTCCAAGTCATCTGTGGTGACTGACTGCTTTGGAGGAGACAGGGAGAAGGGGGAACCTAGATTTAAGGATATTAATGTCTCCAACCAAGGGATTTCTCTTCTTACAAACCCCAAACTGAGAACTGAAAAGGCAAGAAATGTTAGTGCTGGTGCTAGAGAGACCTCAGATACCACTGTATCTTTCTCATAAGAAGTCTGCCAGGTGTACCATGAAAATCATAGATACTATAAGACTCAAAATTCTAAGGTATTCCCTCGCAGTGGCTGAAGTCTGAGTGAAAAACCTTAGAAATGGTTCTAGATACACATCTATTTTTTTTCCTGTAGAAAAAAAATGTTCTTTGAATTGAAGTGTCTGACACCCCAGAAACAACATTCCTGTTTGAAGGAATCAAAAATACTTCTGAATGTTCTCTTGGAATTCCAGATTGTTTAACAGACCTCTCATCCAACTGAGAGATTCCCAACACCTTGAAAAATATTCTCCAAAGATAAACAAGTCGTCTAAATATGGGAAAATGTGGATACCCTGTAGCCTGCAGTAAGCTATAACTAGAGCTAGAAACTTTGTGAACACTCTTGGTGTAGTGGGTAGTCCAAATGCTAAGGCACATAACTAATAATGTAATCCAGACACATAAAAGGAATGCCTAAAGTCTGGATGGATAAAGATGTGATATGCAGTTTTTAAATCTAGTGTTACTAAGACATTTGAAAGGGTAAGAAGAAGTAAGAGGTAGTGATGTGACATCATTTTGAATTTGGGCACTATAGCAAACAGGACTGGGAAAAAAGAGCCAGAACTGGTTGCCAAGCATTTTCTTTCTATGGCACTACAAACATCTTTGAATAAAAACCTTACCCCACCTGGGAAGGAGGGACTGATTCTATCACTCTCTGAGATGGAATGTGATGAAGGACAGTTGGAAAGGAGAGAGTCTGGTCTGCTGGATGATTAATTACCTGTTGTAAAGGAGGAATTTTCTCCCACTTCCATCAGTAACCTTAATGAATGATCTGCAGAACTTATCTGAAACTATCTGTTGCAAAACAGGAAGTGGAGATTCAGACTTTCTGGAAAGGGGAATGGGGCTGCCAGGTTGTGATGGGGGGACAAGGTCACTGTCCATGGTTTTGAGAGGTTTCAGAATTACTTTTGGAACCCCACCCTTGCTATTTCTTCTTAAACATCTGTTTGCCTGCATTTTGTTGACACCATTTGCCCAGTTTTTTTGCCCAAACTGGATGAGGGGTAAGAGAATTCCTTAGAAAATTTGGAAAAAGGAGGACTGCAAAATCTCAGTTCCCTGTATTAACTTACTGCTCTCATCGCACTTTCTGAAAACTTCTGCAGCAGAGGGATAAAAAACTAAATTTGTATCCAAAGGAGAATTTAATATCTTATGTTCAACGTAATCTGGGATGTTCATTAGAATGCAGCCAGCCAAACCTTCTCAAAACAGTGCCATTGGCCATAGCTCTGGAAGAAGTATCAACAGTGTCATACAAATGTTGAAAGCACAAAAAATTACAAATGGACCACACCAGTGGTATAATACAAAGCACTTTAATGAGCAACACAGCAGTTGGTGTAGTGTGCTGTGTTGCTTATTAAAGTGCTTTGTGTTATACCACTGGTGTGGTCCATTTTTTATTTTACTTTTTGTGCTTTAAACAGTTGTGGAGGTTTTGCCTCCCTGTTGGTTATCAGAGTCATACAAATACTGGAAACAATGAATAGTGATCTGTAAAATTGAAGAAATTAAAATTATTTAAAGCAGATTTTTCCTCACAAGAAGAGACTGCAGACAAAACGTTCTTTATACTTTCATAATTAGTCGGAGCAAACTTTAACATTTGAGTGTGACAATTCAAATTCTGAAAATCAAATTTTTCAGAAGCATACATGTTTTTCCCATACTTCTCAAAACCTCTTCATCCATATCAGAAAATGTAGTACTGAAATTAACTAAATGTTTAGCACCAGTAGGATTAACTACTACCTGTGTCCCTGCTGGACCAGTGCACCAGGTGCTGCCTTGTTGGTACATGGGTTAAATTCTTGGCTAGGCTTGTAAGGGCTTCAGGGCCAATAGCCTAGTTAACTTTCTATGATTCTATGAACTAAAGCTATAGCTTCTGGGTCAGGTTTGTGAAGAGTGTATAAAAACTTAAAAGATTTTTTTTTTTTTTTTAGGGTTTGCTGGCTGACTATCAGGAAAACTGCAGACACACACACACACACACACACACACACACACACACACACTCCAAATCTGACAGAGCTGGAGGAATAAGTGAAGGTTCTTGAAATTCCTTCTGTAACAGCTTATAGCATTTTCTGAGGAACTGAGAAACCTAACTGTTCTCCCAATGAAAACACTGGCACATTCTGGAAATAGTCTCAGAGAAAGAGAAACTCCCACAGATGAGTTTCTCTTCTGTGTACGAATCAGAAATCTAAAAAGAAAACCATCGTGTCTTCCCCTTCATTTTCCTGTCCAGATTCAGAATCTTGAATCTTTTCAGGAAAACAGGTATTACCGAAAACTACTTTATAAGAACAATCAACAGCCAGAATTAAACCCAGAGTCAGACTCAGGAAACTACTCCTATCCAACGAAAATTGATGAGGAGTTGATACATGTTTAGTTTTCTGTTTCTTTTTTGACAGGAAATGGGTCTGACAGTGTTATTAATAGCAGAAGCAGCTTTTCCAAGGATGGGCACAACATTCTGACAAAACAGGGAAGCCTTCTCTGTACTCCCTCGCAGGACTGGCAAAAGGGATTCTCTCTTGCCCACTGAGGAGACCCCAACAGCTGCAGAGGACATAGCTAAACTATGGTCCATAGTGGTTGTAGGTGCAATACCAAAGGGATCCAAGGTAAAAGATGAGTCGTCTGAGGTACAACTGTGGTTAAAGCAAATTGCTAGTCTGCTGTGATGCCAAATGCTGTTTGCTTAGCTTTATCTTTTTATGTCTTGAAGAATGATGGCCATGGGAGTAACAGTTTGTTCCATGGTCAAGCCAAAAAAGCCAATAAAACTTAAACACTTTAAAACATGTTGCCAAACCCAAAAAGTAAAATAAATTTCCCAGCAGTAAGTGACACTTGACCTGATATAGGACCAAACGCCTGTAACATTTAATTTTTGATTGGCTTTACCAGGAGACTGTGCTGTTTCTTGTCCCTGAGCAAGTGGTTGAATTGTCCTTGCTGTTTGCCCGAAAGACATGAACAGAGGGAATAAAAACAAGCAAACAAGTTTCTGTGCAATACACAACTCTTCTAGCCAATGTCCACAACTTTCTAAATATGCTGTTTCCTCCAAACATAAGCTCAAGTGGAAATCTTTAGAAGTCTCGTAATTAAAAGTCTACTTGTTGGTTACTTCATCCAGAAACGTCAATAGAAAAATCCAGTGAATAAAAACAATTTCACTTTTTTTGTGGAGTAAGAATGTAGCAGTACTTAGTGCTTTAGGTCAAAAAACTGTCTGACAACCCCCAATCAACACTGTGATTGGTTCAGTCAGCAAAAAAGAAACAAATAAGAGCTTTGATGCACTAAGTTTTGTAGTATGGTTCCCCTCTAACGGCCATGGTACAAGATTGCATTCATGCACTTACCAGGATGTTTGGGTTTTGAAGAGACCTCACCAAAAAGCTGGCATCTGAGTTTAACTAAAATCCTGTCATATAATGACTTCCTGCAGTAATAATCTTTATAATGCACATCAGTCTTTCCTGCACAACCACAAATGAATGACAAGAAAATGTCAAAATGTTCCCAAACATATGGGCGCAAATCCTAAATACGTTTTGGCCAGTTCATGAAAAAAAAAAGGCAGTGAATCAATGTCTCTTTCTTTTTGCATAGTATGTTGTGTGCACATAATATTATAATCTTCATGCATTGGCAAAAGGTACCTTTTATGACTAGTATGGAGGTGATAACTGATACAGTGAGTAACATCGCTGCCTAACTACAAAAGGTTGGCTAATGCAATTCTTTGACGGGGTACCTTGGAGAATAAGAGGTTATGTATTCACCATAACGTTCTATGTTTGTTGTCCATCTCGCCTTTATTCTTGCTGGTTGGTTAGGCGTTCCAACTTGGCCTAATACAAAAGCTCGAGAGCTTCCAATGGCTTGAGGCTAACCCCCTATCCCATGATGCTTAGGGTAGCTACCCAGACCTTGTTTGCAAGTGAAAACACTACCATTATCTATATATATTCTTAGTCTAGCTAAAAGAGAGGAGGAAACCAGAGACTCCAAAAACCAACATAACTATCTACATATATGTGAGTGTGTGTGTATATACATACATACATATATATATATATATATATATATATATATATATATATATATGAATATCCGCCCGATCCTCCAGGAGCAAAGGAGGGTGGGACACAAGAATAAAGGCGAGATGGACAACAAACATAGAACATTATGGTGAGTACATAACTTCTTAATATTATGTTGTCCTATCTCGCCTTAATTCTTGCTTGTTGGGACAGCATTCCTAGCACCTTTATCCTTGGTGGCTCAGGAAAACAGACTCTTCAGTACAGTGAATCCAAAGGAAGACCTGTTCCAGGAGGCCATGTCTACTTTGTAATGAGAAATAAAGGTATGAGGTCTCACCCATTTGGCAGCTGCACAGATAGAATCCATTGGAAGTTTAGCCTGAAAGGCAGAGGACGTTGCAACCGCTCTTGTGGAATGGCCCTTCACTTTGCCTGGTAAATGCCTGTTATTAATGCTGTACGAAAATGAAATGCAGTCAGTGAGCCATTTTGACAGGGTTACTTTAGAAACCGGTAATCCTTTCCTTTTGTCTGAAAAGGAAAAAATATCTGGTCTGACTTTCTGAAATCTTTGGTCTTGTGCAAACAGAAGCGTAGTTGTCTGTGTACATCTAGCTGATGTAATTTATATTCTGCCTTGTTGCTACAGTTGGGGAGGAACACTGGCAACTCAATAGATTGATTTAAATTGTGTTCTGAACAAACTTTTGGTAAGAAAGAAGGATTAGTTCTTAAGGATACTCTGTCTTTGTGGAAAACTATATAAAGAGAGCATACAGAAAGGGCTTGGAGTTCAGACACCTGTCTAACGGAAGTAATGGCTAATAAGAAAAGAGTTTTCCATGACAAAAACTTTATATCACATGATGATGCAGGTTCAAATGGTGGCAAGATTAAGGCAGTTAGAAAAAAAAATTTAGGTCCCAAGTGGCTGGAGGTTCTCTGATTGGGGGTCTTAGCAGGAAGGTACCTTTCAAAAAGGCCTTGCATAGCTTGTGGGACATGACAGACATTCCCATCTCCCCAATATGGAAATTAGATATGGCTGCTAGTTGTACCCTGATGGTAGCTGCTGCTGCACCTTCATCAAAAGGTTTGGAGAGAAATTCTAGAACTGCTGTGACAGGAGCTATAAAGGTGTCTACATTGTGCTTAATGGCCTAGCATGAAAATCTTTTCCATTTACTGGAATGCAGGTTTCTCATAGAAGGTTTGTGGGAAGAGATCAAGATATGTTTAACTGCAGGGGAAAAATGGAAACACCTGGCTATTTCTGGGACTGGAGCAGCCATGCTGTCAACTTTAGTGTCTGGATGGAGGGATGGAACATTCCCGATGAGTGGGTCAAAAGGTCTGGAACTGGGTCCAGAATCTATGGTTCCTCCACGAGATGAGCCCAGAGAAAGGGGAACTAAATTTGTCGAGGCCAGTAAGGAGCAATGAGTAAAATAGTGCTGTTCAATGTGCTGGTTTTCTGAAGTACTTTGGGTGTTAAGGTTAAGGGTAGAAAGGCATAAAGACGTCCTGGGGGCCAATCATGTATGAGTGCATTCCTTGGTGACTTCCCCGAGGGGTGAATGAGGGCAAAGTAGCTGCTGCATTTGACGTTCATAGACATGGCAAAAAGGTTGTAGCAAGGCAGGCCACATAGGAAGACCTCTTCCACAACTTTTTGTTTCAGGGACCACTCGTGAGGCAACAGAATCACTCTGCTGAGATTGTCCGCTATCACGTTGGATTTTTCCCAGGATGTGCATTGCTATCAGAAAACGTTGAGATGAGACAGCCCTTTGCCATACCCGTTGTGCCTCTCGAGACAGGGAATACGATTTGGTTCCTCCCTGTTTATGTACCACACACTACTGACATGTACCACACTACTGACATGTTGTCTGTTTGATTGGAACAGTTCCTATCAGAAGAGAGCCCTGGAATGCTTGCAATGCATACAGCACCGTTCTCGTCTCTAGGACATTGATATGCAAGTGGTTCTTGTGTTCTTACTATAAGCCTTGAACAGTCTTTCCCCAGATAATGCCCCCCCCACCCGATCTGGGAAGCATACGTGGTCAGTACAGCAGTCGGTTGCGGGAATACAAATGGGTGGCCCAAGGATAACTGGTTCATTTGAAGCCACCAGAGAAGATCTTTCTTGCATGAATCTGTGATAATTATCTGATGTGACAGTGGTAGATCTTGTATGGACCATTGGGCAAAGAGTAACCATTGATGGACCCTCATGTGCAGACGTGCTACAGGTACTAGAAGAATTGCCGCTGCCATGTTACCCAGAACCTGTAACACAGACCTGGCCTGAACCTTTCTTCTTGATATCAAGCTCCTGATCTGATGGTGTAGGGACTGAATTCTCTTGGGGGTAAGTTTTGTCACCACTTCTTTTTAATCCAACTCTGTGCCTAAGAAAGTAATACACTGTGAAGGGGACAAGGCAGACTTTTTGAAATTTATAGTAATGCCTAGCTTGGAACAATGAAGTATGGTTTTATCCCTCACTTGGGGTTTATATCACATCGTCGAACTTGTATAAGTTCGAACGATGTAATATTGAACCCAAAAGTCCAAAACTGCACAATAACGAACACACAGAACAGCGATTTTTTTCCCAGGGGAAAAAAATTGCTGTTTCCTAACAAAAAAAAATAAACAAACATAAACCTTAAACTAAAACTAAAGTGGGGGGCTTCGACCCCCACACCCCCCTACTTAAATATATGAACTCCGAGTTTGCACCACAGTGGAGGAAATAGCAAAGCCTCTAAAATGGCCCACTGATTTTTTTCCCTGGGAAAAAAAATCGATGTGGCGTGGCTTCGCTATTTTTGCGTTTTGGACTTTTGGGTTCGATATTACATCATTCGGACTTATACAAGTTCGACGATGTGATATAGGCCCCCTCACTTGTAGTAGTAGATCCTTGGTGGTGGCAGTCAGGAGCCAGTCATTTAGGTATGGAAACACACGGAATCCTGGACGTCTCAAGTGAGCTGTAACCACTGACATGCATTTGGTGAAAATTCTGGGAGCTATAGAGAGACCAAATGGCAGGGCTCGAAATTGGTAATGACTGGCTCCCAGCCAAAAGCATAAGTGTCTCCTGGATCGCCTGTCCATTTTTATATGGTAGTACGCATCCTGGACATCTATCGAGCACATCCAATTGTCTTTCCTGAGAAAAGGGAATACAGACTGCAGTGTCACCATCTGGAATTTTGATTTTTTTACAAATCTGTTCAATCTGCTGAGATCCAATATGGGTCTCCAGTCCCCTATCTCTAAAAAGAACCTTGAGTAAGTTCCGGATCCAATCTGGTCTGCGGGGACCTTTCGGATGACTCTTTTTTTCTAGCAACTTGTGTATCTCTGATGTTGCATAGGATATGATTGTTTGTACCCATTTGTCTTGAGTGATTTCCAGCCAGGTGTTTGGGTACAGTGACAAGTGTCCCCTAACTGCCTCCACAGATGGCCAGGCAGCTCTCTTTTCAGGAGCCCTGGAAGGGCTGGGCCAGAGAATGCATCTCTGTCACCCTGATTCTGCAGACCCCCCCCCCCCCGCCATGAGGATGGCGTCTTCCATTGTTACTTCCCCCTCTGCCCTTGGGGGAAGCTTCACCACTTGTGTCGGAAAAACCTTTTTGAGATTTGCAGAACCACATCTTTCCACCTTTCTGACCTTTGGGATAAGGTCTAGTGGGGACGGAAAAACAGACTCCTACGGCAGACAAGGTTTTTCATTCCTGTTCACACCTGGTCAAAGTTTCTTTCACTTTTGGTCCAAAAAGGGACAAGCCATCAAAGGGGGCGTTGGTGAAGGAAGACTTGATGGGTTCGCAAAATTGAAAAACACATCCAGGAATGTCTCCTTAAGGAAATTCCTGTACCTGCTGCGCTGCTTGCTCTATCCGCTGCATATGAAATCAGTCACATGGAGGAGCTAACAAATGAGTTGAGGGTGGATAGCTGAGAAGAATCTTTACCTGCGATCCCCAAAGCTACAGTACCTTGAAGAGCATCTCTCAGCTCTTTTAGGAGTTCTCTTTGAAGTCTTGTAAAATGGGTCAAATAATTCAGCGACCGCAGTGTAAAAGCCGCTGAAGAACATGCATGCTTTCCATACCTGTCCATAGTCCACGACTCTCTATCTGGAGGATGGACAGATGAGGAGGTCTCTAACAACTCCTTTTTGGTGGCTGCTGCCACCACCATCGCATCTACAGGGACATCTTTTGTTAAAAACTCCTTTTTCTGTAGGAGCTGTAATGAATTTGTTGGGCCTCCACGGAACAGGCTCCACTATATCTGGAGAAGTCCAAGCCTTATGACATATTACATTCATTAGTTGGTCATAGGGAGGAGACACCCAGAAGGTGGAAGGGCGAGACCCAAAAGCCTCAAGGTATACCGACTCATCCTCTGAAGGGCTGGTGGGCTTCCAGCCACCCCTCTGTTTAAGGATGTCAGCAAAGGAGACATCCTCAGAGGGGGACCGTGGGGACCCTTCCGAATCATCCAGGTCAGTATCTGAAGTTACAGACTCAGGGGAGTCTATGTGCTTCCTCTTGCACAATTCTCTTTCGAGGGACTTCCTTAGAGGTGTACTCTGGTGAAGTTTCAGAAGAGATGATGCTACCCGCAGGGGCTTCCTGAGGCTCTGGGTCTCTATGCTTGGGGGGGGGGGGTTGATGTTGAGACCAACACAGGCACCTGGGAGGGAAGAAAACCTGGGCAAGACAGTGGAGCTGTCTGGGATGACAGCAACTCTCTCCATCAGCTCAAAAGCCCCCTCGCCCCACTCAGAAGAGGTCCTTGGCTCCGAAGAGATGGAGGACCAACCCCGAGGTAGAGCGGGTGGCTCCGAAGCTGATGTAGAACCCGAGATCAACCTCGCCAAGGCACTGAGGGGTAGAGCTGCATCAGACAACTGTCCACACTGACTCCCCTCCCCGAACCTGACTGGTGAACGTCAGCTCCTAGACTCTTCGAAATCCGATGGAATCGAGGAAGTCGGAGCAAATGTCGGAACTAACGAACCTAAGGGAGGTCTCGGTTCTGATGCCTCCACTACTATCGGACCCAAGATCTCTGGCTCTGAAAAAACAAGTCATGTCAGAGGAGGAATCAAGGATGGGGATGGTGACTCGGTTCCGATTCCTTTGGGGCCAGAGACAATAAAATTTTTGCCAGTGCCAGTTTTCAAAGCAGTCTCTTCACCACCCGCTCCACGTCATCATCATCAGATAAACTCCTAGAAGAATGAGAGGATAATGATGGAGATCTTGCCCTTTCCAGTATGGGTGATCTCAAAATGGAAGTAACCGGCTCCAAGATTGGAGACCGTCTCCTTGTCACAACTCTGCCAGCTCAGAGGTCACAGATGCAGCCAAAGAGGTAGATTTCGATCTGTCGGAGCGAAGAGCCCCTGGTTCCGAAGGGACCACTTTTTTAGGTGGCTCCGAGGCCGGAGCAAATCTTTTAACTCTTTCAGGTTTGGAAGAAGGAGATGATGGTTGGGAGCTCTGGGATTCCTCTAAAGTTTCTGAGAAGGGAACCTTTAATAAGCCCCTAACAATAAGCTTATTTTTGCGCTCTAGCACAACCCTACTACTAAATCCATGACAAATGGTACACAGGTCTTGCAAATGGAGGGCACCAAGGCAACACAGCTACAGTGCCCATCGGTAATCAACATTTTTTGATTACACTTGATCGCATTTTTTAAACCCCGACAGTTTGGGCTCTTTATGCTTTTTCCTTTGGCATGACTGGAAGAAAAAAAGGCTAACAATATCAGAAATAATTACCTTTAACTTTAATTTTAACTTTCCAAAAAAAGCAATCAAAACTACAAGCTTAAGTATCTATGTCAACACTGCAAAATGGCTTTAAACCAAAAATGGAAGCCTACTAAACTACGAGAACACACCAGTATATTAAACACTAATAAAGAATCTGAAATTTTTAGGAAGAATCCTCTAACTAAAACGGATTCTCTTGAACATTAACGGAAGAAAGACACACACAGGGGTAGGACCCTCTAAGTGAAACGGGCCACTAAGAGTCCTCTAACTTAAACGGATCTCGCAACAAACAGGGAAAGTTCTCTAATAAAAAACAAGCTTTGAAGACAGACAGGCCTGACAAACAAAGAAGGTTAAATTTCACTAACTAAGTAAAAGAAGTAGCGACTAGTCGCACATGACAGAAAAATGTTACAAGTTTTCTCTGAAGAAAAGTTAAGAATTATTTAGAAATGTATAACAATAAAAATACTTCGCCAACGAGCCAGTCAGAAGACAACTCAATCCCTTCAGTGGCAAACAATATCTGGGTAGCTACCCTAAGCATCATGGGATAGGGGGTTAGCCTCGAGCCAGTGGAAGCTCTCGAGCTTTTGTATTAGGCAGAGTCTGAACCGATGCTCAGTTCCGACCCCAACCAACCAACAAGAATTAAGGTGAGATAAAACAACATAACATTGTATGTTACCTCTGTGTCTACATGGGTTTTCTCAGGGTGCTCCATTTCCCTCCCATCTCCTAAAGACGTGCAGTTTTCAACTATTATTCTCCAAACTGCCTGAATGAGTGCATGTTGAGTGAGAGACTGTTTGTTCTGCAACAGACCAATGTCTTGTCCAGACTGGATTTCAAAGCCTTTATTTGCTGGTTGTCAGGATGGGCTCTGTTATCCTTGCAATCCTATAATGGCTTCAGTATATCATCAGAAAATGGATGGTTGTGCAGCAATAACTTGTTAATGTTCTTGTGTGGCTCTTACCTTCGTCAGGGCGATTAAATCCCTCTCTCTCAGTGGGAGACCCTGTAGCTCCAGTGTTTTTAGTGCACTTGAAACAGTCAAACAGTCTCTGACTGCTTTGCATAATCGAAAAGTAATGTCCTTTGATCGAACTGCTGGAGTTCTTCTTTTAAAATGTGCTTTACACCTTTCTGCAAATAAAAAATAAATAACTACATTTCAACATACAGTTAAAGAAAGTTTAAGGTAAATGATTATTTATAAAGTTTATACTTTTGTTTGTTTTATACAATGCACTGTAAATATCTCAAATACAACTGAAAATAATCACCACACACAAAGAACAGAGAGAGCAAAACTGTAACACCACACACTTGCAGAACTGTGAATAAATTAAGATCAAGTTCATTTTACCAACATATCATAATATATTGATATTCCAAGCCATAAGCATTCTTACAGACTGGAAATTTTCATCACAAAGAAATCCCAATCCCTCCGGGCTACACATTCTAGGGACCTAAACCTTGTCACCACAATAAACAGGACATGCTGGAGGGATAGATTCCTGTCCCAGAGACTTCCTATACTCTGAAACAAGCTACCCATCTATGTCAAGCAAAGTTCCTCTTTAGCAATCTTCAAGAAAAATCTTGATGAGTGGATGAGAAATGGGAAATGCACCCTGGGGATCACTTCTGTGGCTCTGCTCGACAGGGGCACAGGAAATTAACTTTCTTGCATGACGTAAGCCAGGGAACCTTGTTGGCTATGCTTACTTAGGCCCTTGGGCCGATAGCCTAGTACCTACCTACGAACCTATAAGTTAACAAAGGACTGCTTCATTTAAAATAAGACAAGAATACAGCTTAACAGCCTAAAGTAGTACTCAGAAATTAGGACAGAAGGAGTGCAACATTTTGTTGCACAGAGCAGTCATCAGGGAATGTGAGGGAACTGAATTATGAATAGGGCTGGTAAGAGACGGCATAAACTGCAACTGCTAGGGACTTAATGGGTTCCATCTGGTTCTGCCAAAATATTTATTCAGTGAAAGAGTGGTGAAGAACTGGAATGAACTTCCAGACTGGGAAGGTGGGGGGGATAAGATTATGGAGAGCTTACATGGACATGGGACAGACAGAGAAGAAGGCAAGGATGGACAGCTGCTAGAAGCTAGCTACAACAGCCAGGAACACTAGATGGATTAGCAATATCCATTTGTTGGCACACATTTACATGCATATGGGAGCACTCAACAATTGATCTCTCAAGCAGACCCTTTTCAGTGATTATACAGCTGGGCTCTCCTTCCTGTCTGGCTTCTCATGGCAACCTGCCCTTGAACCACATTGCATGTGGTTGGATGCATCTATAACTGGACACACACACACACACACACACACACACACACACACACACACACACACACACACACACACACAATCATCACCACCACCACCAGCATATTTTAAGACATTCTTGCCCTAGATTAGGACAGTGCATCCAGCTCCACAATCCTCACTTCTGACTCCATCAAACATGGGAAAGCCACAATATGTAAGAAAAAAAGGGTACCAAAGGGTAAAAAAAAATATATAAATTTAGAATACGCAGAGAAAACAGTCCGAAAGTTGAAAAAGCCATTAGGGGTAAAATGAAGCTTGCTGTGAAGTGCTATCTTGCAAGGCAACAACTAAATTGAGCACTTGCAAGTAAGTGCTTGTAGAAATTCTGAGGACTGGAACTGTAATTTTCAGTGACTGTATGGACAAAGAGGAGACATACAACAAGTCTGATGCTGCAGTACTGCAAATAATTCATACTATTCTGCAGTACAGCACTTTCATAGTTAGTATTAAATGGGTATATAGCCCCTTACACACACACACACACACACACACACACACACACACACACACACACACACACACACACACACACACACACACACACACACATACACAGTGTAGCTACACCCTCTGCAAAACACTATTATAGCAAATTTTGACATCTGTTGCATTTTCTTTACTATCATATTTTATTATCTGAAGTTGTAGAATTGCAAATGTAGGTCTCACGCTTTGGATATGGGGTCAGTACATGCATATTTGGTATATGTTATTGAAAGGGGCTTTTGGTACTACATATACAACTGTGAAGTATCTTAAGTAGCCTGTCTTTTTATATACTTACTTGTTAAACGAATAAGCCCAGAAATCCTCTTTTCTAAGGGTGACCAAGAAGCACTGTGTAGTTAAGTGACTGACTCAGTCACACAGCAGATGAATGAAGGTCTTAATAAACAGAAAGGCAGAACACAGAGAAATCATCCCATAAAGCAAAAAGATCAAAAGGCAAAATCCTGCAACAAGGAAATGACAAATTCCATGCAGTAATGTTGGGTAAAATTATGCACCAATGACCAAGCTAAACATGTCAAAATATTCACAGTGGATACATTCTTTAAATTAAAATATTCTCCACAGCAGAATAACCCCTGACTGCACTACTCTAGATTTGATTGGTTGTATGACAACAAAAAATGCACCTTTCAATCCACTTTGAAAGGATATATTTGGCAATTGCCACCTCTCCTTATCACAAGCAAAGTAGACAACCAGCTAGTCTGTCTTCATAATTTAATGTATGTGCCATAGTAAAACAGTACATTCTGAAGATATGAAGAGCTCTCTATTCCAAATCAGCCCTGAATTCTGGAGTAGAAGGTAGACACAGAGATGAACAGAACAGCTGAAGCTCCAAAACCAGCTTTACTAGAAAATGCAGTTTAACCACAGGAGATATTAAATATTTATGGAAAACCAAACAAAACTTTACAAATGAGAGCCTAGATCACTGAAACCTAACATTCTTTAAGACTTATGCATGAAACTGTTACTGCTGACAACTGCCTACAGGAGAGGGAAGAAATAACCACCAGTTCACTGGAATAATGGGACTGCTAACACTTTGAGCAATGTTATGAACATCTTAACAATAATACCTGTAATGCATTTAGATAACTAAAAAAGAAGTTATGTTCTTACCATAACGTTCCATGTGGAGTGTTCATCTCGCCTTTGTTTTTACACATGGGTTCGGAGCCGATCCTCGGCTCCGAGTCGGCCGCATAGCAAAGCTCTGCATCTAAGAGAAGCTCGAGACCAGGCTATATCCCACAATCCTCCCTGCCATTATTCAGATCTAGTTTGCAAGCAAACCAGAAAAAAATTAATAATCCTAATGTATCCAGGCTACAAACTGCTGTGAATGAAAACATTCAGAGACACCATCTCACTGACAACCAACTAGGGGTAAAGAAAGATACCCGGAATAGGTAAGACATGTGGACCAGACTCTAGTCCTACTCGTTCTTCCAAACCATGAGGGAGGGAAAGGGGGGGAATGTAAAAACAAAGGCGAGATGAACACTCTACATGGAACGTTATGGTAAGAACATAACTTCTTTATGTGACAGTGTTCAATCTCGCCGTTTGTTTTTACACACGGGTAGCGTCCCTAGCTCCGTCACCCTGAGTGACTCATGGAAGAACGTTCCTAAGCACAGTGGAACCAAAGGATGTCCTGTCTTTGGAGGTTTTGTCAACCCTATAATGAGTGATAAAAGTATGTGGTTTAGACCACGTGCCTGCTGCACAAATCATGTCCAAAGGTAGGCGAGCTGCATGAGCCAAGGAAGTGGAGGCGGACCTAGTAGAATGGCCTTTTGGTTTGGTGGGTAAGGCCTGGTTTGACTTAGAATACACAAAGGCTATACAATCAGTAAGCCATTTAGAAAGAGTGCGTTTTGTAACTGCCATGCCCTTTACATTATCTGCAAATGCAACAAAAAGTTGATCTGTTTTTCTGTAGTCTTTAGTCCTGTCTAAATAAAATCTGAGTTGCCTGTGGACATCTAACTTGTGTAACATATATTCCAGCTTACTGGTATGGTTTTTAAAGAAAGTGGGGAGTTCAATTGATTGATTAATATTAATGACAGAGCATACTTTGGGAAGGAAGGACGGATTTGTTCATAAAGAAACTCTATCTGGGTGAAAATTTAAGTAAGGAGGTTTAATAGACAGTGCTTGCAGCTCTGAAACTCTCCGAGCTGAAGTAACCGCTACAAGAAAGAGAGTCTTCCAAGACAGAAATTTCAGGGGGCAAGAAGAAGCTGGTTCGAAAGGTGGTAACATTAGTTGTGACAACAAATAATTTAAATTCCATGGGAATAAAGGATCCCTGACAGGAGGTCGCAGATGGAAAGAACCTTTCATAAAGGCTTTACAAAGCCTGTGGAACATGATAGAAGAAACATTCTCACCAACATGAAAGTTGGATATGGCAGCCAACTGCACTCTTAATGTGGAAGTAGAGGCCCCTTCATGGAAAAGGATGGAAAGAAATTCTAGTATTTTATGTAAAGGAGCAACCAAGGGGTCCAAGTGTTGATTAGAAGCCCAGTACACAAAGCGTTTCCATTTACTGTTGTAAAGTTTTGTGGTGGAAGCCTTATGAGAGGCAACCAAAATGCGCTGCACTGCCGGAGAAAGAAGATCAGACCTGGCTAGGCGGGGAAGTGGAGCAGCCAAGCTGCTAGTTTGAGGGATAGAAGGGACGGGTGAAGAACTCCCGACGAATGCGTCAGTAGATCTGGTACTGGGTCCAGGATCCAAGGTTCCTCTGATAGATGGGCTCGAAGAAAGGGGAACCATATCTGTCGAGGCCAGAATGGGGCTATGAGTATAATTGTCCTTTCCAGGTTCATGGCTTTCTGGAGAAATCTGGGAATCAAGGGAATAGGTGGGAATGCATATAGGAGACCCGGGGGCCAATCGTGTATCAGTGCGTCCCTGGGGACATCCCCTGGAGGGGGTAGAAGGGCAAAATAGCTTCTGCATTTGGCATTCATTGGGGAGGCGAATAGATCGCAGCAAGGCTGGCCCGTTTGCGGAAAATTCTCTCCGCCACTTGTAGTTTGAGGGACCACTCGTGAGGTAACAGGATGGCTCTGCTCAACCTGTCCGCAATGACGTTGGATGACCCCGGGATGTGCGTTGCTATCAGAAAGCGACCGTGGACTCTGCCCATTGCCAAATTCTCATGGCCTCTCTGCATAATGGGTAAGATTTGGTTCCCCCTTGTTTGTTTATGTACCAGACTACAGACATGTTGTCTGTCTGAACTGCTACTGTCCCTAGAGGTAGGAGGGTTTGAAAGTGTTGCAACGCTAGGAACACCGCCCTCATTTCTAGAACATTTATGTGCAGGTTGTACTCGATGTCGGACCATTCCCTTGGACTGTTCTTCCCTGAAAAGTCCCACCCACCCTATCAGGAAGCGTCCGTGGTTATAGTGGCTGTCAGATTTGGTAGAACAAATGGGCGACCCATGGTGAGGTCCTGGCTGGACATCCACCATGAGAGGTCCCGTTTGCAGGAATCCGTTATCAGGATCTCGTACTTTAGGGGTAACTGTTGGAATGACCACTGCGTGAACAGTAGCCATTGGAGGAGTCTCATGTGCAACCTTCCCATGGGAATCGCAATGAGGGACGCTGCCATGAGACCCAAAACTTTCAACACCAATTTGGCCGGGGCTTTCCTGCATTGCAGCAGAAGAAGAACCTGTTCCTTGAGGGATGAAGCCCTTACTTGAGGGAGCTTTACTAATGTTAAACGGGTATCTAGGTCCGCTCCGATAAATGAAATATGCTGTGAGGGCAATTTTTTGAAGTTTATGGAAATCCCTAGGTGGGAACAAAGGTTGACTGTATAGTCTCTTGCTTGTATGAGGAGACGCTCGGTGGTGGCGGTGAGGAGCCAGTCGTCCAGATAGGGAAACACCCGGAATCCTAGACATCTCAAGTGAGATGCTACCACTGCCATGCATTTGGTGAATACCCTGGGGGCTGAGGTGTGCCCAAAGGGCAGGGCTCGAAATTGAAAATGACTGACTCCCAGCCGGAAGCGCAGGTGATCTCTGGACAGTCTGGCCATCTTGATGTGGTAGTACGCGTCCTTGAGATCTATTGAGCACATCCAGTCGTCCTTCTGTAAAAATGGAAGGATCGATTGAAGCGTGACCATCCAGAACTTTTCCTTCTTCACGAAGGTATTGAGATTGCTGAGATCCAAAAATGGGTCTCCAGTCCCCTGTCTTTTTTGGAACTAAAAAGAACCTTGAGTAAGTTCCGGATCCTCTTTGGTCCGCCGGGACTGGCTGAATGACTCTTTTTTTGAGCAGCTTTGAAATTACTATTGCTGCTTGGCCTCATGACGGGTGGCACATCTGGAGACCTTCTGTGTTGGGGTGGAGTTGACATAAGGGGTATTTTGTATCCTCTGGTTACAATGCTTTTTACCCAGGAGTCTGAGGTGAGAGTTTGCCAGGCCTGTGGGTATAAAGCCAGCGACCCCGACTGCCTCCAGAGCAGGACAGTCGGGCCTCCATTCAGGAGTGCTGGAAAGGCTTACCAGGGATAGTATCCCTGTCGCCTTGGTTCTGCGGACCCCTCTGCCGCCAGGGCGGCGTCTTCCTGTCTGCCCCCTCTGCCTCTGGGGGGGGGGTCACTCTGTGTGGCCTGGAAAGATCCCTGAGTTCTACGGAACCACATTTTTCCGCCTCGTTGCCCTTTGGGGTACGGCCTGGATGGAACGGAAAAACGGACTCCGACAGCAGACAGAGTCTTTCCTTCTTGCTCACACCGAGTTAATGTCTCTTTCACTTTGGGCCCAAAAAGAGTGGCACCATCAAAGGGGGCATTGGCGAAAGAAGACTTGAAGGCTTCCGCAAAAGAGCACAGCCACAGCCAGGATTGTCTTCGTAGAGCAATCGCTGAAGCTGCGGCCCTACTCGACCCTTCAGCCGCATACGAGATGAGCCTCATGGACGAGTTCACTACGGAGGTAAGGGTGTTAAGTTGTGCTGTCACCATATCTGAAACAGCAGCATCTGTGTTACCCTGGAGGGTATCTCTCAGCTCCTTGATGAGATCCCTCTGTAGTCGTGTAAAACGTGTCAAATACTTTAGCGAACGCATGGAAAAAGTCGCTGAACTAAAAACGCGCTTCCCGTATCTGTCCATAGTCCTAGAATCCTTATTAGGAGGATGAACAGAAGAGGAAGACTCCGACATCTCCTTTTTAGTGGCTGCTGCCACCACCATAGCGTCAACGGGACTCCTTTTGTTAGGTAAGTCTTGTCCTGGGGGGCAGTAATGAACTTACTTGGCTTTCTAGGGACCGGTTCCACTGTGTCCGGTGTCTCCCACGCCCTTCGAGCAATTAATTCCATTAACTCATCGAAGGGCGGAGTAACCCAGGAGGTAGAAGGTTGAGCACCAAATGCCTTCAGCAACACTGACTCGTCCTCAGTGGGGGCTAGGGACTGCCAATCACCCCTCTGTTTTAATATCTCCAATATGTCCGTAAATGAGACATCTTCGGAGGGTGATTTTGGGGACCCCTCTGACTCCTCCAAGTCAGTGTCAGACGTTAAAGATTCCTGTGGGGAGTCTAAGTGCCTCCTCTTGCACAATCTTTTCCTCGGGACCTCATCGGAGGGGGATTCCGGTGAGGCCTCAGAGGAACAGGGGGCATCCTCTAGGGATGGCTGAGACAATGGTGCTCCACGCTTTGGATGTGTCGTGGGAACAGAAATAGAGAGCGGCTCCTTAGGGGAGGGAGAAGATGCGTCCGATGTAGTGGTTGTCTGTGTAGACAAAACCTTCCTCATGAGGTCAAAGGCCCCTGAACCTCGGGCCGAGGACTCTCCCGGTTCCGAAGAACATGGAAGAATCCGAGACACGGGGCCCATGGGTCTTGACCCCGAGGACGGAGCCGAGCCGATCTGCGCCGAGGCCCCGAGAGGGAGAGTCGGCACCGAAAGGTCGGTACGACTCTCGGTCACGGAACCAAGGAGAGATCGTTGACTCCGAGACTCACCTATCGGTTCCGATGGAGTCGAGGTAAGTGGTGTCGATCGTACTATGGACGGTTTCGGCACCGATGGCTCCACTATCATCGGCTCATCCTCTTCCGGCTCCAAAGACTGGATGGGTCTCGAAGGTGGACCTGTTGGAGATAAAGGGAGGCCTTCTAGTTTCGACACCAACTGGGAGGAAACTGCAATCAACCTGGAAAGAGCCGTGTTCTCCATCAGTTTCTGCACGACACGATCCACATCAATATCAGAAAGTGGTCTGGAAGAACGGGTCGAAGGAGCCGAAGATGGCACCGACCGAAGAATCGATGGTGGCGGTAGTTCCGACACCGGTTCCAAGACCTGGGGCTCAGTGAGAGACAAACGTTCGGCCGCCCGAAGTCTGTGGAACCGCGAGCGAACTTGGGAAGATGTACTCGAGCCGATGACATGGGCTCTGACATCTTCGACCCCTTCGAAGACTTAGAAGCCTGGTCCGACTTGTCCAAGGCTTCTTGAAAAGCAGGCTTAAGAAGCCCCCTATCAATAAGTTTCCTGCGTCTATCTGTCATGACCCTCCCACTGAAGGAATGGCAAATGGAGCAATCCTCTCAAGTGGAGAGGGCCAAGACAGTAGACGCAGGAGGTGTGGTTGTCAGTGATGGACATTTTCTGTCCACACTGGCACCTTTTGAACCCACTTTTAGCTTTTTCAGACATACTAAGTGAGGTAAAAAAAAATAAAAGAGAGTTAGAAGTTAGAAGGAGGTAGGCCCCAAAGGGAAACCTATAGAAATAAACTAACAAAATAACTAGTTACACACACACACACTATTGTAAATAAAATACAATTATTCACAACAAAAAACTATAACTTTTAGGACTAAAAGAAGCAAAAACAAATACTATCTTATCTGTCAATTCTTAAACTCTGGTCTGAGCTCTCTGACGCGATGTGATCTGTTGCAGCGGCAAACTAGATCTGAGTAATGGCAGGGAGGATTGTGGGATACAGCCTGGTCTCGAGCTTCTCTTAGATGCAGAGCTTTGCTATGCGGCCGACTCGGAGCCGAGGATCGGCTCCGAACCCGTGTGTAAAAACAAACGGCGAGATTGAACACTCTCACATCAATGGTTAAAATGAAGGAGGAAACCGTGTTTTGGCAGGAGCATCAATCCTTCCCTTTTATGTAGCAGGGAAAGCAATTTGAGAAATTAGAAAGCTAGCACTGTTGCTAGTAGAATTAAGTAATGTTACATTTCATTACACGTGAACTTGTACATTTGTGAGAGACAAATGTTATACATGTATTCCTGATAATTAACCTGAGATCAGAAGCCACCTCAGGCTAATTAAGGAAATTGCTCAAAAAGCACAAATAAACATCGTTTGCTTAAGTTAAGTGGTTCGGTCAATACCTAGGGAAGAAAAATAATGGTACTTATATTGGTCACAGTTGGCATTCTAGGTTGTGTTATCCTAGTAACAGCTGCCATCAAGCGTGGAATAGAGTGGGTAAGGCATCAAGCAGCACAAGTCTGGACAATGGACCAAGTGCATCTGGTCCAAGATATAGTGTGATTTATGAAGTGCACTGAACCGATGAGCAAGAATAACAAACATATGTCCTCATATACAAAAAACTAAAAGCAATAAACCAAATCCAAGCGGACAAAATATCAGTCACCCAACTCCAATAAACAGACCGGTTACTCATATAAGGTGACAGAAATAAAGGCAGGCTTTCCACGACTGAACACAGTCTGAAGAAGCCAATGAGGTGAAAGCGCTAACTGTGCCTATTAAAGAACGTTCGCTTTTATTTCTTTTGTTATCAGTGTGATACTCTGTGGTTTTGAACAGCATTTGAACTGCATTTGACGTTGTGGAAAGCCTGCCTTTATTTCTGTCACCTTATATGAGTAACCGATAGGTCCTCATATGTTTACTCTGGGGGAACTGTCATAGTACTAGGATTTCAAAAATGGGGTATCAGCTTACAAAATCTTCCTTGAGTAGATGTGGGAAACCCTTGAGAAATAAATATCAGTATGATGTAGCTTAAACGTGTCAAGAATTAAAGGAATAATATACTGCAATCAAATACTTACTTTTTCATTGTCTGACCAAAAAGGGTCTCAGTCAAGACAGATTATAAATTTCTAATGAATTAAAGTTCTTAACTCCATCAAAAGTACAACTACTAATATAAATCTACATTTAATCAATTAAAATTAATTCCTCTAAAAAGGCAGATGCAAACTAGTCATGATAGGTAACCTTCAGAAAATACAATGTCAGTTTGCTACTTTGCTCAAACTCAGCATGGAGCTCTGTTAAGTAAAGGTCAGCAGAACAGAATGTAAGGTCTACAAAGCTAACATTGCATTCATCTTAAGTAAACTGCATAAAATCACAGCAGAAATCCTTGAATAGCCTGTTAGAGGAAAATATTATGAAGATACATATGTATGCAACAGAATAACATCTGTTAATCTGTAATTTTCTAAATGTGGAAAGACAAAAATCATATGAAGTTAAATCATGGATAACTGAAACAGCATGTATGCAAGGGACAGAAAAAAAGAAGTTATGTACTTACCACAATGTTCCATGTGTGCTGTCTATCTCGTCCTTTATTCTCACTGATGGGGTCAGATCCGATGTATCAGATACGTCTCGGTCTTTGCCAAAGATCGAGGACTGCAGCAAAGCTTGTAGGCTCCCTTCCCTACCCATAATGCAGTTTCCCAACACCCAAAGATCTTCTTTGTCCCAATAGAAGCAATAATAATAGTACATAAAAGGTAAATTACATAAGAACTATAAATAAATAAATATATATATATATATATATATATATATATATATATATATATATATATATATATCCATAGATCTCATGTCTAGTCGGTCTCCCAGGGTATCTGGAAGGGGGCATGGAGGGTAGGTTGTGAGAATAAAGGATGAGATGGACAACACACATGGAACGTTATGGTAAGTAAGTACACAACTTCTTTATGTGTTGTTGTCAATCTCGCCTTTATTCTCACTGATGGGACCATGTCCCAAGCAGCCGTACTCTTGGGTGGCTCATGGGAGAATATTCCTCAGAACCAAAGGAAGTTCTACTCCTGGTGGCGAAATCCAATTTGCAATGAGTGATAAAGGTATGAGGTTTTGCCCATGTGGCTGCAGCACAGATATTATCCATGCCAACCTTGCTTGGAAAGCTGAAGTAACAGCTACCAATCTGGTCAACTGAGCTTTAACAGGAAATGGAAGAGTTCTATTCCTGGCAATGTAAAATGTAGTATATACAGGAAGTTAGCTATCTAGATAAGGTGAACTTTGAAACCAACAAACCTTTTTTAGTATCAGTGTAAGACATAAAAAAGTTATTTCTGATTTACTAAAGTCTGCAGTTCTGTGTAGGTAGAAACGCAATTGTCTGTGGACATCTAGAAGATGAAGACAGAGGTCTCCTTTGCTCTGGAAATTAGGGAAGAAAACTGGTAACTCAATAGATTGGTTGAGGTTACTTTCCAACACAATCTTTGGGAGAAAGGAGGGATTAGTGCATAAGGAAACTCTTATCTTTATGAAAAATCAGGTATAGAGGCTTAGCAGACAAAGCTTACTGTACTAAAGCTCTTCTGGTTGAAGTAATAGCCACTAAAAATAGTGTTGTCAGAGATAAGAACTTTAAATCACATGTGGCCCAGGTTCAAAGGGAGAACGAATGATGTCTGTTAAAATTAAATTAAGATCTCATAGTGGGGTTGGATTTTTGTATGGAGGTCTTATCATTGAAGTGCCTTTCAAAAAGGCTTTAAAAAGCCTGTGAGACATAATTGTAGTACCATTTTCCCCTACATGGAAATTGCCGCTAACTGAACTCTAACAGTTAAAGCAGCAGCACCTTCATGAAAAAGTTTAGCTAGGAATTTGAGAATAGAGTGTATGGGCGCAGAAAAGGATCTACTTGATTATCACTCATCCGATGAACAAATCTATACCATTTACTCTTGTATAACACCTCCATGTAGAGACTTTATGATAGGACAACAAGATATGTTTTACCAGGGAGGAAAGAAGAGGAAACCTGGCAATTAAGGGAATTGGAGCAGCCAAGCTGTCAGTTTGAGGCTTTGAAGTTTGGGATGACCCATTCCCAACAGATGCGTCAGCAGATCTGGAGCTGGGTCCAGAATCCATGGTTTGTCCAGAAGATGAGGCTGGAGGAAGGGAAACCAGATCTGACAAGGCCAATAGGGGGCAATCAGGATTATCGTGATCTCCAACAAGCTTGCTTTCTGCAGAAACTTGAGAAGAATTGGAGGGAAAGCATATAGGAGTTCCGGAGGCCAATCGTGAATGAGTGCATCCCTTGGTGGCTCCCCCATAGGAGGGATAAGGACAAAGTAGTTGCCGCATTTGGCATTAGCAGGTGATGCAAAAAGGTTGCAGCAAGGCTGGCCCCATTTTTGGAAAATCTCTTCTGCTACTTCCGGATTAAGGGACCATTAGTGTGGCCTTAACATGGCTCTGCTGAGTTTGTCTGCATCACATTGGATTTCCCCGGGATGTGTATTGCAACTAGAAAGTGGTTGGAGAACATTACCCATTGCCAGACCCTCAGGGTTTCTAAACAAAGAGGGTAAGATCTGGTGCCCCCCTTGCTTTCTGATATTCTAGACTACTGACAAATTGTCCAAATGAACTGCTATAGTTCCCAGAGGGACAGTGTTCTGAAATGCTTGCAATGCTAGGGGCACTGCTCTCATCTCTAGAATGTTTATGCGCAAATCAGCCTCGTGTTCTTGCCAGATGCCTTGGACTGCCTTCCCAGATAATGTCCCCATCCCCAATCTGGGAAGCATCCATGGTCACCGTGGCTATAGGTTTTGGGAACAAAAAGGGACGGCCCTGAGACACTGAAGGGGAGTGAATCCACCTCTCCAGACCTTTCTTGCAAGAATTTGTTATGAGTATCTTGTGTGACATTGATAATTCCAGAACAGACCATTGTGTGGAAAGTAACCATTGAAGTATCCTCATATGAAAGCGAGCTAGAGAGAAGAGTACTATAGAAACTGCCATCTTTCTTAATAGAATTTGTCTTGCAGAGGCTCAATTTCTTTTGATCAACAATCTGGCATGCAAACAAAGATCGTGTAGCCTGACGGGAGGGAGTCTTGCTATCTGCATGGTTGTGTCTATGACCGCTCTTATAAAATTTAAGTTCCGAGATGGCTCTAAGGCAGACTTTTCATAGTTTATGGTAACACCTAGGGAGGAGCACAGTTGGAGAGTATAATCCATGGCCTGCAGCAGTAAATGCCTGGTCGGTGCGGTTATGAGCCAGTCGTCCAGATACGGAAACACCCAGAATCCTAGACCTCTCAGATGAGATGCTACTACTGCCATGCATTTGGTGAACACTCCGTGTACAGTGAGACCAAAGGGCAGAGCTCGAAACTGGAAATGACTGGCTCCAAGCTGGAAGGGCAAGAACTTTCTGGGTTGCCTTTTATGCATCCTGAAAGACTATGGAGCACATCCAATTTTCTTTTCCTAGGAATGAAAGTATTGACTGCAGTGTTACGATCTGAAACTTGGTTTTCTTTACCGATTTGTTTAAATTGCTGAGATCCAGAACTGATCTCCAGTCCCCTGTTTTCTTTGGAAGTAAAAATCTTGAGTAAGTTCTGGATCCTCCCTGGTCTGCGGGGACTTTTTGGATGACTCGCTTCCTTAGCAACTTTTGAATTTCTAATGTTGCTTGTTCCTTTTGATTGGGTGGAACATCTGGAACTGATTTGTTTATGGGAGTGGGGAAAGAGAAGGGAATGATGTAACCCCTGGATATTATATCCTGCACCCATTTGTCATTTGTAATGTGTCACCAGGTCTCCAGGTGCAAGGACAGTCACCCCCTGACTGCGTTCAGAGGTTAGCAGCCGGACACTTCTTCAGGAGTGCTGAAAGGATCTGCCAAAGAAGGATTCTCTGGAGCCCTGATTCTGTGGACCCCCTCTGCCATGAGGGCTCATCTTCCACTATTATTCCCTCCTCTGTCTCAGGGGAGAATTATCACCTTGTATGTCCTGTAAGATATCTGCAATTTTCTGAACCACATCTTGTCACTACTTATCTTGACCTTTTGAAAAGGGTCTAGTGGGAGTGGAAACACGTACTCCAACAGCAGACGAAGTCTTACCTCTTGTTCGTCCCTCTTCAGCATCTCTAACTTTAGGTCCAAAGAGTGATGAACCATCAAAGGGAGTATTAACAAATGAAGTGTTAAAGGGCTCTGCGAAATCGCAAAGGTGCATCCACGCCTGTCTCCTAATAGAGATGCCTGAACCTGCCCCCCACTCGCTCTATCGGCTGCATATAAGATGAGTCTCATGGAGGGGTTGACTACTGAATTTAAGGTAGCTAGCTGTCCTTGTCTGCATCAGCTGTAGCTCCTTGGAGAATGTCTGTTAGTTCTTTCAACAGGTCTCTCTGAACTCTGGTGAAGTGGGTGAGTTAATTCAGCGATCATAGTGTAAAAGCCACTGAACAGAAGATGCAAATTTATTAGGAGGATGGATAGCAGAACCGGTCTCAGAAAGTTCCTTTTTTTTGGCAGCCGCCACAACCATGGCATTAACTGCTACACCTTTAGTTATAAAGTACTGGTCCTTGGGTGCTGTAATGTATTTATTTGGTCTCCTAGGAGTGGGTTCTGTGGAATCCAGGGACTCCCACGCCTTTTGAGAAACTAATTGAATAAGCTTGTCGAAAGGTGGAGTCACCCAAGAGGTCAAAAGGCGAGATCTGAAAGCCTTCAGGTATACAGACTCCACGGCCGAAGGGGAGGATGACTGCCAATCACCTCGCGGTTTCAAAATTTTCAGGATGTCTCCAAAGGAGACATCTTCGGGAGGTGACTGTGGGGACCCTTTTGCTTCATCAAGGTTGGTATCTGAAGTAACTGACTCCTCTGGGGAGTCTACATGCTTCCTCTTGCATAATCTCTTCTGAGATACCTCATCAGTGGGATAATCTGGAAAGGTTTTGGAAGAGGGGGAAGTCCTCTGAGAAGCATCCTGAGGCCTGGGATCTCTGCAGTCCTGTGGATGGGGGTGAGGAGGTAGAGACATCTGCACTGATGAGAGAGGAAGCTCCAAGGTGGACTGGGCCCGAGACTGGGGAACAGTCATCACCTTCCTTATAACTTCAAAAGTACTCCACCCCCGCTCCGAAGAACTCCCCGGCACCAACAACACAGATGTCAGAGCCGAAGAAGCCTTCATAGCAGGGGACAGAAGCTCCGAGGAAGTGGTGTGAGCTGAACCCAACCAAAAGAGAGAGTCAGCACCTGATCCACATCTTCATCTGAAAGACTCCTAGTCAATCTTGTACATAGAGTTGGAGACCTAGATCTGGTTCAGAACGGTGAAGGGAGCCGAGAAGTAATCTGCTCCAAAGATGGAGATTGGCTTCAATATAGGTATTCTACAGGTAAAGCAGCTTTCGGAGCCGAAGGAGAATTTGTTGATTTATTTATTTATTTTACATTTGTTGCCCGGGATAGTCCGACTGGATACATGTCCATTTTCAGCGAAGGCCCGAGGAGAAAAGCTCCAAACACAACATACAGGAAAAAAAATCATATTATCAATACAGTTTACAGACTCTGTTCAGTCAAGCAAGTTATACAGGTGATCATTATTACAACTTATATAAGTATCTAAACTAACAATTATGCCACAGCTTGTATGTAGTATAAAGTACTGTTTGGCACACAATTATAGAACGGAGCTAGTCAGGATTAGAACAAGGACATAACCAGTGTGTCTTAAAATGCTGTCTGAGACTCTTTTTGAATTGCATTAGTGAGGATACTAGAGTAAGGTCAGCAGGAAGGGAGTTTCAAGTTTTGCCGGTAGAGTTGGATCAGGTGGTGCAGAGACTTCTTAAGACACCTGCCTTAGCCGAACTGCTTTTGGATCCAAGCCCAAAGGAGTCTGATCCATCTCATCCCCCCTTTCGGTGCCTCCTCCTCCTATCTGAGCCCAGCTGAGTTACTGGTTTTGAATGTTTGAACCAGCAGTCTGTTAGATGAGCGAAGTGGCCTGAGGTCACTGTAGGGGCTAATGATGCTTTTACGTGCAGGCGTACTTTCAGATTGGTTGAATAGTTTATATGCCACTATAAGCTGGTTGTATTGAAGTAGGCTAGGTAATTCAAGCTACCCTAGAAGATTTAGGTTATGACAGTGGTGTGTCCTAAATGCCGTACCTGCGGCAAATCTAGCAATGTGGTTAGAACAACTAGAGAACTTGCTAAGATTGGATTTGTTCAGATTGGTGTATAAAGGGGAGGCATAGAGAAGGGTAGAGAGTAGATGGGAATGGGCAATAGCAATTTTAGCAAGTGGAGTAAGAAAAGGTTTAATCTTATAAAGGGAGCCAAATTTTTTATTAATGGTTTTGATAGTTTGGTTGACATGCATATCAAATTTAAGGTTATTATCTAATATAATACCTAAGAGTTTAGTTTGGGCTTCTGGGGAGATAATGGTACCTTTATTAGATTTAATGGTAAAGAATAGTGATGAGGACCTACGGGGGGGTTGTAGCAGCTTTCATTGGTAGGGTTTAAGATCAGATGATGATTACAAAGCCAGTCTTCAATATTGAGATTCTGGGAAAATGTTATTCGTTTTGTCTGGGAGTTGGCTGAGTAGATTAAGGTAGAGTCATCTGCATATTGAATGCAGGTTGCATCTGGGAAGACAGAGTGGAGGTCATTAATAAAGACAGAGAAAATAAGGGGTCCGAGTATAGAAGCCTGGGGGACTCCTAGGGTGATGGGTAGAAGGGAGGATAGTTTGCCCTGCCATAGGACGGCCTGTTGTCTACCACAGAGGTAGGATTGAAACCATTGGAGAGCGTAATTATCTAAGGAGAAGTCAAAGTCAAAAAGGCAGCCAGCACCCAGAATGAAAGTATCCATTAACCATTTACTCATGTGTTCAGACCCAAACAAACAGACCAGTTTCGGCACAAAGCCTTCTTCAGTGATAGCATGACATTCCATCAACTGACTTAATATAGCCATGGAATAGCCATGGAATAATTGGCTAATAAGAAAATAAGTGAGGATATTTACCCATTTAAAGGTATCAAGTCAGAAAAATAAAACTGAACCTGAAAGTCAAAAAATTTACGTAAACATAATGAGAACAGAAAACTTAATCATATCTAGATATCTTGATATGTTACACTGTAAAAACATGCTGACCTGATTAAACAACTTGTGAATATATGTCATTTTATAAATGATCATTAAGACCCGGGTTAAATAACCCCCCCCCCCCCAAGTCTAATAATCCAGGTCTTTTCTTTGCTGTTAAGCATATTGTGCCATCCAAATTTATTAATATTGTCACCCCTAATGGCATCAATAATTTGAAACTGAAACTTTGCTCTGGTATGAGACAATACATGTTTATATAAAGCACTAGATAGATGTTTGTTCCTAATATCACTAAGATGTTCTGACATCCTGATTCTCAACGGTCTTGAGATCTGCCCAATATAAAAGGCAGAACAGGAACAGGTGGCAAAGATATATGACCCAATTGGTTCCGCAACTGCCAAAACATCTAATCTCAAACATTTTTGTTGTATTCCTGCTGGAGAATTCTTTAGATTTCCTCATATAAACACAAAATGAACAATGACCACAGGGAAAGGAACCCCTTAGTTGGTCACCAGAAAGCATGAGTTGTATACCACCCGTATTCCTTTGTCTTCCCTTTTTATGCAGATTTAAATATGATCCCAAGGTACGACCTCTCCTATATGAAAACTGGCAATCCGGGGCAAGAATATTAGCTAAGGCTGGATTAGCTAGTAAGATATTCCAATTACTTTTAATCACATTTTTAATAACATTAATATTCCTACCAAATGTGGTCACAAATCTAATGGGCACCACCCCTGTATTATTTCTCTCTTTGTAACTAAGCAGCTCATTTCTGTTGAATTGTTCCGCCCAATTATATGCTGACATAATATGTCCCGATTTATAACCTCTGGCCTTAAATCTGTTCTTTAAATCATGCTGACAGTGTTCGTAAGTTGCCTGATTGGAGCATATCCTTTTAATTCTCAAAAATTGAGACTTGGGAATGTTTCTTATAATATGTCTTGGGTCTAGACTATTGGCATCCAACAGGGTATTATATTGTGGGTATTTTCTGAAAATTTTTCTGTCAAGTGTATGATCACTATTTCTAGTGATAAAGACATCCAAGTATTGAATTTCACTATATTCATATTGAGAGTGAATTCAATACCCCACTTGTCATTTAGGTATTGAACAAACTCCAATAGATATTCCTGATCAGACCTCCAAACGAGCCAGCAATCGTCAAGGTACCTGCGCCAGATGTCCAATTCCTCTATGTAGATATTGTGGGCCTTATCATAGACAAGCTGTTCCTCCAAGAACCCCATAAATAGGTCGGCATACATTTGTGCAAATGATGCGCCCATTGCTGTGCCTTGGACTTGCCAATAACAATCCTGATGAAATTAGAAAACATTACTGGTTAGTACCTGTTCCACCATACAAAGTATCAGAGTATTAAAACCCGGTGTATAAAGATTACCCTTGGCCAACCAATATTCAACAGCCTGTAATCCGGCCCAATGTGGAATATTCGTATATAAAGATTTAACATCGAAGGTGCACATCCACCAGCCGGGCTCAAGTTGGGAGTCTGCCACAATTTGTAGAAATTCAGTTGTGTCTTTCAACCTGGATCTAACTAAACTCAAAAGAGGTTGTAGATGCAGAGTCAAGAATTCCGAAAGTGGCTCTGTTAAAGAGCCCCTGCCTGAAACAACAGGTCTACCAGGTGGTTTTTATGAATTTTGGGCAATAAATAGAAAGTTTGTCTATGTGGATCAATCACTGTTAGCTGTTTCTGGGTGTTTTATGGTGGGGTAATTATCCTCACTTATTTTATTATTAGTTAATTATTCCATGGCTATATTAAGTCAGTTGATGGAATGTCATGCTATCACTGAAGAAGGCTTTGTGCCGAAACCGGTCTGTTTGTTTGGGTCTGAACACATGAATAAATGGATAACGGATACTTTCATTCTGGGTGCTGGCTGCTTTTTGACTTTGAGTTATCTATTTTGGCCGTGCACCTGCCTGTCGTGCGAGTTCTTTTTTTGGATTGCGTCAATTTGGTTCATTCTCGCTGGGGGCTCTTGAATGAATACATGTGTGGTTTGAAGTTCTGACCGAATATCATTTTGGTGAGGATTATTCTGTTTTTTTTTTTTTTTCGTTTTTTTTTTCATTCTGGGATGGATCTTCATTTCTGGAAAGCAGCTATCCTGGTAATGTGAACACACATGGTGCTTTGCATGAGTGAGACATCGTAAGCAGCCACTTGGTTTAATGGGAGCCACTATTGTGTACTGCATCACTGGTGAGAATTAAAACCGTCTTTTGTGATTATCAATGATACGGGGACAGATTTTGATTATACAACTATATCTCTGTAATATTTCTCAACCGATTTTGGGGCAAGTGAGTGAATGTTTTTTGGGCCTAGCATATCGTATCATCTGTTTTGGGCTTCCTTATGACTGTGTGACTGCAAAGCAATTATCAGGTTGCCAATATTCTACAAAACAACATATTTTGGTGTCATTATTTGGGAATATGGAACTTTATGACTTCAGGACACATGAAGGAACAATTCGGGGCCTTTATTTTGGGCTTTTTTATGACCGTTGCTAACGTGAAAAAAAATCACAGCTTTACAGATTCTGCTAAGAGGGATTTATTCTGCTGCTACGGTTTGGGATTGCATTTTCCTGTGAATATGAAACAAGGACTTCAAAGTATCTTTCATTTTTGCTGGTCTCTGGACTTTTAGTTGAGCAAATTAGCTTTGTCATAAACTATGTTTTTCACGGGGCCTGATGATAATGACTCACTGATACTAGAGTGATGTGATTGATATACATGAATAATACGTGTCTCTATGTTGACTACTTCTAATGTTATGTTTTTATACTCATAATGTCATAACTTTTTCAATTTCTCTTCGAACGCACATTTATGCCTATTCAGTGTTTATTTGACTCAGTCTTGATATAGGGGGAGCAAAACATTCGCTACAGAGATAGTAACTTACCAATTGGACTAATCGGGTGCTTTTTTGGGGGTTTATTGGACCTTTATTGATATTCGTACATGTAACACACATGCATGCAGCCTCTCTTTTTTTGGGGGGGTAATCTATGGTTGAGTGGTTATGCACTTGTGCTTGGATTGTTAATTTGAACTTACTGAGTCCTTGGGGGTCAAATGTGGATCAAGCAGCTATATATGTTTGATAACGGAAACTGACGACGTGAAGGCGTTTATTGTCAGATATTGTGCTTTTCATATTTAATGAGTGACGGTTGATATCCGTTGCGGATGGTTATGATGTTTGAAGCATACGGCTCATAGGAAAAGCACCAAACTATATATATATATATATATATATATATATATATATATATATATATATATATATATATATATTCTCTCTGTGATAATCCACTGTAGCGACACCTTGGCGTTTATTGCAGGTGGTTATTACAGTATAACTGCTCATAAATTGTTGTTTTTGGGGCCTAATAGTTACAGCAATGACTGAGGGCATGTGTGCATAACTTTTTTAGACCACTAGATTAGTGAGAATTTTTGGACAAATTATAGGTGGAAAATATCCAAAACCCTACTGGCTGTATGTTATTGGGATTCTTGATATATTTGATTATTGTAAGTTATTACACACTGTCTGTTGTAGTGGGTTATTTGCTCCCTTCTATTATAGACATAACATTGGTGTATGGACATTGTTGCTTGCACTATCCAATTTATTACAAAAGTTTCTTCTAGTCATTCAAGATAAACACTTTATATAAACGCTGTATTGACAACAGTGTACAAATGGATTTGATAACTATACTACAGGGGTTATCCTCAGATAAGGATGATGTTCAGATTTTTGGCATTAGTGAGGAAGGCATTTGTACACATGATGATACAGTAAAAGATCCAGGGGAGTCCTGCAGGGATTGTTTTTTAAATTGACCAAAAGTATGACTCAACTCAGAAGCAATGTTTGGCATTTAAGGTTGTTTAAGGCCTACAAGGCCAAAAATATAACACCAAGAGGACTTAGAATTAAAACTCAACCATTTGTTAACAATCCAGATGAACAATTGAATGAGGAATGGGGGAAAGCCCAACACAAAGCAACAATGGCGTTTGTTGAGATTTTAACTTTTTTTAAGAGAGAATTATTGACACTAATGTTGCAGATATTAAAATATTATGTGAAAATATTAACCTCTGAGGGACAAACAGTTTACAACTCATGTTTATCTAAGCTGTCCAAAGAACTACTTTCTTTGGAACAAACATTAAAAAATAAGAAATCTACACAAATTTCAAAGGGATATGGCACACTATGCGGAGGGGAAACCGTTTGGAACTAAAAAATGTGAGGTTCAGGGAGGGGGATTCAGGACAAACGAGATTTGGGAAAAAGAGACCAAGGTCTATACTGAAAAAGTCCAAGACAGATTTCAGCAGTACATCAGGGGAGGAATCCTCCACCACGGAACCTGAACATGTACTCATTCAAGAGTCCCCAGTGCATAAGAAAACAAGAAGTATGGATCACCCTTTAGGGTTAAGCGACACGGGGGGGGGGGGAGTAGAAAATATAGTCACAGATACAGTCATGAATTTGGAAACACTATTGGATGTACTGATACAGAAATAAATGCTTACCAAAATGTACATAATATTTCCTCTGTGTCATTGACTGAAACACAATTAAAGGTACTTGACAAAGGGTTATCTTTTGTTCCCGTTTTTTTTTTGTTAATGAATATAATTTTGTACAGGATGTGTTGTCATTTTGTCGTCTACTTAACTTGAAATTGTTTTTTGGGGATAAAGATAATTCTCAAAGATCTACTGATTTTCGTTTTCGAAAATCCATTTTCCAGCCACCAATGGAAAAACATGTTACTATTTTTCAAGACAAAGTCATCAGGGACCTACACTTTAAACAAGAGGAATCATTCATACTGGATAACAATCTATTGGAGTCAAAATTCCGGGCAGTAAAGGATTTGAGGGATAATCCCAATATTGTTATTACCACAGCAGATAAGGGGGTGCTGTTGGTTAATGGATATGGAACAATATGTTCCTGAGGCACAAACACAGTTACGGAATAATAAGCATTATATGCCTATGCCCTTAGACCACACCAATAGGTTTAAACAGGAGATAGATGAATTTTTGGACTTAGCTATTGAAGAGGGAATTATTGATAAAATACCAGAAACAGCCAACAGTGATTGATTCACATAGACAAACTTTCTATTTATTGCCCAAAATTCATAAAAATCTAACTACACCACCTGGCAGACCTACTGTTTCAGGCAGGGGCTCTTTAACAGAACCACTTTCGGAATTATTGACTCTACATCTACAACCTCTTTTGAGTTTAGTTAGATCCAGGTTGAAAGACACAACTGAATTTCTACAAATTGTGGCAGACTCCCAACTTGAGCCCAGCTGGTGGATGTGCACCCTCGATGTTAAATCTTTATATACGAATATTCTACATTGGGCCAGATTACAGGCCGTTGAATATTGGTTGGCCAAGGGTAATCTTTATCCACCGGGTTTTAATACTCTGATATTTTGTATGGTGGAACAGGTACTAACCAAGAATGTTTTCTATTTTGAACAGAATTGTTACTGGCAAGTCCAAGGCACAGCAATGGGCGCATCATTTACACCAATATATATGCCGACCTATTTATGGGGTTCTTGGAGGAAAAGCTTATCTATGATAAAGCCCACAATATCTACATAGAGGAATTGGACATCTGGCTCAGGTACCTTGACGATTGCTGGCTCATTTGGAGGTCTGATCAGGAATATCTATTGGAGTTCGTTCAATACCTAAATGACAAGTGGGGTATTGAATTCACTCTCAATAAGCAATATAGTGAAATTCAATATTTGGATGTCTTTATCACTAGAAATAGTGATCATACACTTGACAAAAACATTTTCAGAAAATACCCACAATATAATACCCTGTTGGATGCCAATAGTCTACACCCAAAACATATTATAAGAAACATTCCCAAGTCTCAATTTTTGAGAATTAAAAGGATATGCTCCAATCAGGCAAGTTACGAACTCTGTCAGCATGATTTAAAGAACAGATTTAAGGCCAGAGGTTATAAATCAGGACATATTATATCAGCATATAATTGGGCAGAACAATTCAACAGAAATGAGCTGCTTAGTTACAAAAAAAAAAATAATAATACAGGGGTGGTGCCCATTAGATTTGTGACCACATTTGATAGGAATATTAATGTTATTAAAAATGTGATTAAAAGTAATTGGAATATCTTACTAGCTAATACAGCCTTAGCTAATATTCCGGATTGCCAGTTTTCATATAGGAGAGGTCGTGCCTTGGGATCATATGTAAATCTACATAAAATGGGAAGACAAAGGAATACGGGTGGTATACAACTCACACTTTCTGGTGACCAACTAAGGTCATTGTTAATTTTGTGTTTATATGAGGAAATCTAAAGAATTCTCCAGCAGGAATACAACAAAATTTTTTGAGATTAGATATTTTGGCAGTTGCGGAACCAATTGGGTCATATATCTTGCCACCTGTTCCTGTTCTGCCTTTTATATTGGGCAGACCTCAAGACCATTGAGAATCAGGATGTCAGAACATCTTAGTGACATTAGGAACAAACATCTATCTAGTGCTTTATATCAACATGTATTGTCTCATACCAGCACAAAGTTTCAGTTTCAAATTATTGATGCCATTAGGGGTGACAATATTAATAAATTTGGATGACATGATATGCTTAACAGCAAAGAAAAGGCCTGGATTATTGGACTTTTGGGGGGGGGGTTATTTAACCCGGGTCTTAATGATCATTTATAAAATGACATATATTCACAAGTTGTTTAATCAGGTCAGCATGTTTTTACATTGTAACATGTCAATATATCTAGATATGATTAAGTTTTCTGTGCTCATTATGTTTATGTAAATTTTTTGACTTTCAGGTTTAGTTTTATTTTTCTGGTTTGATACCCTTAAATGGGTAATTATCCTCACTTATTTTCTTATTAGCCAATTATTCCATGGCTATATTAAGTCAGTTGATGGAATGTCATGCTATCATTGAAGAAGGCTTTGTGCCGAAACAGGTCTGTTTGTTTGGGTCTGAACACATGAATAAATGGTTAATGGATACTTTCATTCTGGGTGCTGGCTGCCTTTTTGACTCTGAGTTATCTATTTTGGCCTTGCACCTGCCTGTTGTGCGAGCTCTTTTTTTGGATTGTATCCAAGGAGAAGGCCTTCAAAGTATGGATGAGTTTTAGATGGTTAACCATATAGAAGGCCTTGGAGAGATCAAGAAAGAGGGCTGAAGTTAGTTTGTTATTATTTTGGTTATGGTTTATGACATCAGAGAAGGAGAGGAGAGCTGAGGTAGTACTATGGAATGGCCTAAAGCCATGCTGAGAGTTAGCCAACAGATTGTTCTGGATAAGATATTGCAGGAGTTGTTTATGGATGCACTTCTCCATAATTTTAGCCAGTGGTGACAGAATTGCTATGGGGCTGAAGTTTGACAGTTCATTGGAGCTATCTCCTTTATGGAGTGGTATAACATGGGATATTTTCCATATGGAGGGGATGGTAGCTTCAGATACGGGTCTATTGGTCAAGATGGAGATGGGGTATGCTATGGCATCTGCAACTTTTTGTAGATACTCTGCAGGGAGGAGATCAGCAGATAGGGTGGTTGGCTTTAATTTCTTAATTAAGGCACGGATAAGTGATATAGGTACCGGTTGAAAGCTAAAGGAGAGTTGGGTACTGTGTATAGCGGTAGTTGAGTTACAGCAACTGGGAGTTAGCTGACTAGCTAGGGACTGGATAGTCTCTGTGAAGAAACTATTAAATGTGTTGGCAACATCCTCTGGGGTTTTATGGTTGCAAGATGAAGGGGTTGGAGTGGTGGTTTGACCTGGGTGAAGAAGTTTGTTTCCTCTTGCCCATCATTTTTAAGATTTGTTTTGATGTTTCTGTTGAAGATGGCAGTAAATATTTTGTCTAACCTCTGGGGTTTTATGGTTGCAAGATGAAGGGGTTGGAGTGGTGGTTTGACCTGGGTGAAGAAGTTCGTTTCCTCTTGCCCATCATTTTTGAGGTTTGTTTTGATGTTTCTGTTGAAGATGGCAGTAAATTTTTTGTCTAACCTAACAGATTTCTTTGTGTCATTCCTTAATTGCCGAAATCTTAGTTGATCTAGTGGGGTTTTTGTGGCACGCCAAGTGGCCCATGCCTTGTTTCTAAGTAAGATTTTTAATTTGGTATCTTTTGAAAGCCATGGTGCAATTTTTGCTTTGGTTCTAACAGAGCGAGCAGGAGTGTGAGAGTCCAGGATGGCAAGGAAATTGGTATTAAAGTATGCTACAGCTTCATCCAATGGTAATTGTTTTAGGACTGACCAATTACATAATTTGAGTTCATTTTGAGTTCATTTTGGAAATTGGTGAGGTTAAAGTTCCTATTATTTCTTATAGTTTTGTAGACAGGCTGGTGGGAGTTATCAGCCTTGTACTTAATTATGTAGGTAAGAAAGTGGTCACTTAGGTCTTCAGGGAGGGTCCCTGACTTGTACATATGGGGATGGTTATTGACAAGTATCCAGTCTAACATACTTTCTTTGTAATAGTTTGCCAGTCCTGGTGGGGATGGATATGATCTGTGTAAACCCATGTAGGTTTACGTGGGTTGTAGGAGATTCCGAGGAACAGGTGTTCCAGTCAATGTTGAAGTCCCCGACAACAATGGTTTCTTGGGGATAGGTACTGGATAACCAATGGAGGATGCCTTCTAGTGTATTTGTGTTACTACCTGGGGGAATGTAGCCACAGACTATGTTTATACATTTGTTTTTGTTAATTTTCAGTTTGGTTATAAGAATGTCTGCATTATTACCCTGGGGTGGTTGTAAGGAGTTCACTGTAGTTTTATAAAGTATAGCTACCCCACCACCTCTCCTAGTATGACAGTCTAATCTGAGTATGTTGTACCCTGGTGGTAATACCTCATTATCTGTAGTTCCCAGTTTTAGCCAAGTTTCTGTTAGACATAATATATCAGGGGAGAGAACTGCCAAAAGGGCATGCAGTTTATAGACCTTATTATTTATGATTCTAATATTTAAGTGGGAGACCAGAAATTAATTTGGGGATGTATTTGAAGGCATTATGTTAGCGGAATTAGCAGTTTTGGAGCTAAAGTCAGCAGGTGAGGATGGGCCAGGGTTAGGATGGATGTCTCCATCCATTGTGAGGTTGTTTTGTAAGCTAACTATGAGTTTTAGAATTGCTGATGGAGCCAATGATTCCTCTTTTGGTAGCTTGGCCTTCAGCTCAGATGCAGATTTTGGAGCCGAAGAAGGCTGTTTTCCCGACCTCTCTGATTTGTCTGATTTTTGGAGAGGAGGGATCTACAGAAACAGCCTCACAGAATGGGGTTTTCAATAACCCTTTCAAAATCAATTTGTTTTTTGGTTTAAGTGCCCTCTGGTTGAAGGCATGGCATATGGAACAAGACTCCTACAAATGAAGGAGCCCCAAATAGTACACACATAAGGTGAGAGAGTCACTGAAGGGCATCTTTTTACTACACTTTTCGCATTTTTTAAAGCCTAACGGTTTGGTGTCTTTCTGGGATATATTGTTGAGCTAAGGAGATACCAGATATCTATCAACAAACAATAAAAATATCTATCAGAAAATCTAAATTTTTTTTTAAACAACCGTAACACTTAGGGAAAGGAAGGAGAGGGTTTCAAGTCCTCTAATTTAAATGGACTTGAAAGAAAGTTAAATAATTGCTCTCTAACTAAAATGAGCATTTATTAGACAACAAAGAAGAGAGGAAAGTAGAAAAAATACCCTCTAACTTAAACGGGTATTATATAAAGGCCCTCTAATTTAAACAGGCTTTAAGGATAAGGGGAAGGTAATTTAACAAGTAAATAGACAAGTAATTAACAATTAACAATAAACAAGGATTAGGAGGGATTAAGCAAAAAAACAACTATAATTTGGCAAAGATAATGTAAAGATAAACAACTTAGCCCAGAGCTTGCTAGAAATATCCTACTCACAGCGCGGCAAACAAGATCTGAGGGAGTTGGGTAACTGCATTATGGGCAGGGAAGGCAGCCCACAAGTTTTGCTGAAGTCCTCGAGCTTTGATAGAGGCAAAGACAGATCTGACCTCATCTGTAAGAATAAAGATGAGGTTGACAACAACACATCACATCTTTCAAGACAGGGAAGTTTTCCTGTGTGCTGTCTAAAAAAATACATGGCATCAGTACAGAAAGAATGGAATTTGTGGACTTTGCATTATCTTACTACAGACTCAGTTTAAACAAGTGTTCAAGCTCTTAATACACTTAAGTCATTTCTTGTATTCCCTACATTTATGTTGCAAGCCTATATCATGTGTAACATTATACTTGAATTTTCATTAATTCTTAGTTACTGTGCAGCACAAGACATATAACCTAATTTATTTTTACTAAGTAACACAAATAAAATGAATGACTGATATCATATAACCCTGGATAAATAAGACTAATTAAATCCTTTAGGCAGCATTTCTGTAGCTGAAGTTTTGTAACTTGTTTAATAATAAATGGTAACAGAATAGAATGAGGATGTACTGATGCTCCTAAGATTTCCAAGAAGTGAGTGGAGAAGAACCTAGTTAGCATTCTTTTCTTGGACAGTGTGAATTAGAAAGGTAGGACTGTGCGTATATAAGCTTGAACAAATGCAAATGTAAAATTTCAGGCAACTGTACTGTTCTGTCTGTAGTGCTGTGCTTACTTACTGCCTAACTTTTTTCCCCTCGTACATTTCTTACAACCACCAAATTTCTGTCTTTCAAGAAGTAAAGTTAGATTATGCTCAGCCAGCAGGCTCAAAAGACAAAAGATGAGCCCCATTATCTATAATGCTCAAATTGCAAGAAAAACATGATTGTTCATCCATAACTGAGGGAGAGAACCTCATTCAAGAACCAATGCATCATCAAATGAGCTGAGAAAATGTTACTTATTCTGCCAACTTACAATGTACCAAGTTGGCAGAAACATATGAACTAATTAGTATACTTACTCTTATACTCTCTACGATTACCCTGTCCTCTATTGGTCCGTCTTAAATTCAGTTTCCCTATTACTCTAGCATGTCCAAAGGTCAGTCAATGGTTTCCTCTCCAGTCCAGCTGGTGAATCTGGGAATTTTGAGGCAATGTTACAACTGTCTCATGTACACGGACAACCCTCTCCTCCTCCAAACAGGTTCAAATATATGTGAGAGATGCAACTATTTAGCCAAACTGGAGGCTGAGCTCTCTCATCTCAAAACTGGTGTAACCAGTCAGGAGGAGAAGGTAACCTCACACAACACAATTCCAGTATCACATAACCCACCACATCAGCGAACCAAACACATAAATACACAAAAACATACTCGGAGGCTCTAAATAAAAATCTACCTAAGCAACAGAGACCTCCAAAGCAGACATCCAAGCAAACGCTACCTCAAAACAAAACACACACAACACATAACCCACAAAGTCAGTGTGCCGAGCAGCCACAGCCCTTAAGGCTGAATAACACACCTGATACTCTTGTTATAGGTGACTCTATTGTCAGACACACTGACGTCCCGCTCACCAGGCTGAATAAAGAGAAGGTCACAGTGAGCTGCCTGTCGGGTGCTAGGATCCGACACATAACGCAAGTACTCAGGTCACTCCAAAGCAAATACAAATATGACTCAGTCATTGTACATGCTGGTGTGAATGACCTGAGACGTACCTCCCTGGACTACATGAAAAGAGACATAGAGGAGTGCTCTGATCATGTAGCCCAGGCTGGTATGACCCTGACCTTGAGCAGCATCTTACCCTCACCTAGAATGATGCAACAGTACAAAGACAAAATGATCGATTTTAACAATTGGCTAAAATTGTGGTGTCATTCAAAGGGGATCCAGTGTCTGTCAGCCTGGGATGACATGCTCGACAAGCCACGTTGCTTCGCTAGGGACGGCTTGCACCTGTCACCACTGGGCTTTCGGATTTTGGCAAAGGCTCTTGCCACCCCCATAGTGCCTTTTTTAGGCAAGGCTCAAAAGTCAATCCCACCCCCATAGACAGCACAAGGAACAAGAAACTAAGGGTAATGCTGCTAAACGCCAGAAGTCTTAACCTCAAGATGCACGCACTCGAAGCTCTCCTCAGTATGGAGAACATCGATATCTGTGCAGTGACAGAAACCTGGTTCAAGGCTCCAGAGAGCACCCCAGCACTACCAGGCTATACCTCATATCATGCTTTTCGGCCCCAAAACCCGGACCGAACCACAAAAGGAGGGGGAGTTTCCATATTTATCAAGGATATCCACACCTCCAGGTTAGTGGCATTGCACGGCATCTGAGACCATCCATGTGCAACTAACAGTGGGCAAGACTGCTTTTCAGTTTATAGCATCCTACAGACCACCCTCACAAAGTCAGGAATCCCATTCGGCTTTCCTGAAAATATTGGAGAACATGAAGATCTCTCCGAACACCATTATATTGGGCGACTTCAACTACCCAAACATTGACTGGGAGCACTACTCAAGCCCCAGCACCTTAGCCCAAAGATTCCTGGAAATTATAAACTCAAATGCTATGGAACAACTAGTCACCACTCCCACAAGAGGGGACATCATACTAGACCTGATCATTACCAACATGGGGACTCTATGCTCCACACCAGAAGTATATCCCTCATTGGTAAGATCAGACCATAAATTAATTTCACTGGATGTCCACATCCCGACCCCACCCCAGCCCAGAAAACCACAGTGAAAAACTTCTCAAAAGCGAACTTCTCACTTCTCAAAACCGAAGTGGAATCCTTCAAGACCCCAGGGCCAGTGGAAACTACAGCCCAAACTGCAGAATCCTATATAAATGCATTCTACGGACATCTCCAGGAATGCATGGATCATGCTATCCCAAACAAAACCAAGACCCAATCATCCAAAGGCAGGCGTCCAGTCTGGTGGACCCCTGCCATAAATAAACTGTACAACAGAAGGAGGAAGCTACTACATGATAGAGCAAAATCCCTAATAGGGAAGGCATCTCTGATCAGTACTAGCAAAAAATTACGATTCCTCATAAAATCCTCCAAGGCCAGCTTCGAGAGAAAAACTGCACAGGACACCAAAGACAATCATAAGGCTTTTTTCAGTTATGTTAGAAACCTGGGATGCAACTCCCAGACTTGTTCTGAGTTGATTCTAAATGACAAAAAATACACTGAACCCACAGACATCGCCAATATCCTGGCAGACAGGTTCAGTGCAAACTCCCCAAAAGAGCAAGTATCTATCCCGGCAGAGGGCTGCCTCCCAAACATCTCAGATGCTCAGGTGAAGGCTGCCCTCTCCAAAGCAAAAAACACTGCTTCCATGGGACCAGATGGCGTCCCAGGTTGCGTCCTACATGAACTACAAGGGGAACTAATCCCTCAAATAAAACAGCTATACAATCTCAGACTCACTACAGGATATGTGCCCACAGAATGGCTTACAGCAACAGTGGTCCCACTCCACAAAGGTGGAGCCTCTATGGACCCTGGAAACTATCGCCCCATAAGCCTGACTAGCTTAGTCTGCAAGGCTATGGAGAGGATCATCATGGAGCTCATAAACAAAGACATTGGGGACCTACAGACACTAGATCCTACCCAGTTCGGCTTTGTCAAGGGCAGATCCTGCCTTTTGAACCTGGTTGACTTCTTTGAAACAGTCACCAAAGCCATAGATGAAGGGAAGGTTGTCCACACAGCCTATCTGGACTTTGCAAAGGCATTTGACACAATACCCCACTCGGGCATCATAGATAAGCTATCCAGCTTAAATATAAACCCCTATGTCACAAGATGGGTCACAAACTGGCTCAAAGACAGAACCCACGGAGTGAGAGTTGCTGGAGCCATGTCAGACTCGAAACCGGTCACAAGTGGCGTCCCACAGGGTTCTGTCCTGGGACCACTCCTGTTCGGTATATACTTTTCCGAGGTACAGGCAAACGTGGGAGGACTATGGCTCACCAAGTTCGCAGACGACTGCAAACTGGGCGCCATAATCAACTCTCCAGCTGACACAAACATCCTTCAAAAAGGTCTCACAGAGACAGATAACTGGTGCCAGCGCCATGGTTTAAAGCTAAATGCCAAAAAATGCATAGTCATACCCTTTGGCAAAAACAATGTGCCCACAAATTACCACATAGTCGGAAACCCATTAAGTACAGAGAAAGTTATTAGGGACCTGGGGACCCAAGTTGATAGCAATCTCTCCTTTGAAAACCACATTGCCAAAGTGGTTAGAAAGACCTTCTACATAGCCCACCTCATCACGAAGGGTTTCACATCTAGATCAAGAGAGGTAATCGTGCTCCTTTATTCATCCCTCATCAGGCCCATCATAGAATACAATGCCCCTTTTGGGATGTACCTTACCCGACACCTGCAGCAATTAGAAAGACCCCAAAAGTATCTCACCAAGAGGATCAAGGGTCTCAAACAGATGCCATATGCTGCTCAGTTAAAAAACTCCAGCTCTACTCAGTTGCATACCGCCTACTTCGAGGCGATCTATGCCTGACATACAAAGCTATGTCAAATCCAGAATTAATGGACATGCTCCACCTCAGTAAACCTAAATCCCTTAGAGCCACACGCTCGAGGGACTTGAACCTCAGCACAGAAATAAATAGAACTTGCTGGTGGGACAGGTTCATAACCCAGAGGCTCCCTTCGCTCTGGAATAGAATTCCAGTTCATGTGAGGCAGAGCACCTCACTGAATCTTTCAAGAAGAATCTCGATAAGTGGATGGGGGATCGTAGGTTTGTCCCAGGGATTACTCCCGTGTCACTATTAGACAGAGGCCCTTAAAAAGGGCACAGTATACTCAAATCAAGGGGGTGGCGTAAGCCATACAGAATCGGGCTAGGCTTATAATTGCCCCAGGGCAGAAAGCCTAGTATGAACCTAAGAACTAGCAGAAGCCTACCCAAACAAGCACCTATGGTACATTAAACAGACCTATTAAGTTCACAGAATTAGAGAAAAAGGGGATATTTCTTTACCCATCTGAACAAAGTTGAAGATTGCTGGTGATATCCAACATATCTAAAATCACAGCTGGAAGGTCAAAAAGACTAGAGAGAGCTACTGGAGGAACCAAGGTCTAAGATGAAGATGGTTGTGCTGTCAGTTATCCAAAATGGCTATCATAGGAACTGGAATGGTCACTGAGGAGGCCTTACAATGAGATGCCTGAACCCAAACCCTCCTATTCTTCAAAGGTACAACCTGGATGGGATTTGAATTGGAAGCTCAGAAGTTAGAAAATGACAGATCTAAGGGGAAAATGGAAAGGAATACACCAGCTCTAACTTCTCCAATAATCTAGTTTAAAGAGGGCACATTAAGGCTCACTTACTTCCTGCTTCACCCATGACACCCCCCCCCCCCCACCAAAGACAGAAACTTAACATTTCTCTAGGTCAAACAGATCAAGCTAAATGGTGTCCCATGTCTAGACAATCACTGCAAAGTCAAAAAAGCAAAATTAAAAATCTGCAAAAGTTCTTCCTCAGGGATGTCAGCTGACAAGAAAATGCCTCAACAAGCTCTAGTGGCATACAACAATAAAGCCCTGACTATGGCTTAGGTGACCTAAGACTGATTAGCAGTTCAGGAGCTTGATCCACCTGGTGGATGGGTGGAGGGCCACAGATGTGCCTTTCAAATAAGACAGAGAGAGAGAGAGTTGTGGTCTGGGGCTATTCAATGGCCCAATCCTTCACATGAGGGGCAGTACTGCAAGAGATGCTCACAGAAGGCGGCATTTGGCCACCAAGCCATTTTGGTAAAAGCTGTACCTTTATCATGGTGATGCAGACTGTCTATTTACCTTTCCCACAGGAAGGGCTAGGCCTAAATAAATATGCTGTCATTGCTAGGATGCTGGTAAGGGCACACAATACCACTAACACTGCCTCTTCATGAGACCCTTTCACCTGGCTAACTCTTGGGCTCAACAGATTATACCCAGGATGGGGGAGGGATGCATGGCTGGGGAAAATCAAAAGGACCAGACTTAATGGTTGGCAAATAGAAAAGTAAAAAGCACATAAAAAATAGGTCAACAGCAGGCCCAGTGCCACATTCACATTTCATTCTAAAAAGTGAATTGGAAGGCATCCCCTGCCTCTATTCAGATATGATACAGATACCAAACCACCATATGACTGTCCAGAGTAATTACCAGTGGCTCAAGACTGAGCTGCCCATCCAAGCTCTGTAAATAAAGAATAATTATCTCTAGGAAGCTGACAGGCAACACTCTCTCACAGCTGAACTATTTCCCCTAGACCAGGACTGATATAACTTAAGGAAGACTCCATTACCAGAACTTACAAAAAAGTGGGCCAAGTGAAGGAGAGACTTGTCCTCCAGACTGGTGAAGCACGTGCCTCTACTTTCAAGAAAAGACGATAGCAGATCAGAGAAGGTTTGATAACTGCTAGCCACATATTTGGTGACTGAAGATCGGGACTGACCTAACCAGTGAGATATTATGTTACCCAAATCACTATCCACTGGACCACTTTACACCTTGGAGGCTTGCCAGGGAAAAAAGTGGAAAGTGCGGCTCCCATACTGTCTAATAGATGCAGCTGCACCCTGAAGGACACAGCTGTGATTTACTGAGCCATCGTGATGCGAAGGATGGGTCAACATAAAATAATTCTGGAATTCAAAGGCACAGGAGAAAAGGTGTACAGAAATCTCTTCTTCAGGAAAGGGAGCAAGTTGACCTTAAATGTTCCCATACATTGTTGAATAAAAAGGAAGAAGGGGGTACAGTAGCAATTTCATGAATGACGAAGAGGTCTTCAGACCATCTCTAAATCATAAGAAAACTAAGGCTAGACTTGAATACCAAAACCCTTTGCTCCAGGAATGGAATGGAAATGAATCCCATGAAGTCACTTCTGCAACTTTCGTCTATGACCTACTGACAAGATGTGCACAGTTTCCTGGATATGGGTATGACAGGCATACTGCTCTGTTTACATACTGCTCTCTACACTTACCTAGCAGGAGCAGGAGGGGGTAGATGGCCCCCTCTAGAGCTCTGGGGGCAAGGAATATAGCAGGCAGCTCTAGCTGTTTAAAGAGGATCCTCTGGAGTGCATTTCTCTTCAATCAAGGAAAAGCTAGTATAGGTCCCTCTCCCCACCAAGAAACAATAAGTCAAGACCTGTAACTGGTTCTGCTGCAAGAAAAGAAGGTTCACAGTGAGACTGGTGGAGGGCACTTCACCACTTCAGAGCTTGATGACATGGACGTGACACCAAAAGATGTTCTATGAGTGAGTGTAGTCTAGCTACTGACAGCACATCTACATCCATAATAGGGCCTACATCTTTAGGGATACGCAAATAGCACAATGAAGGTGGATCTCTTCAAGCAAAACTGATGCAGTAGGATCCAAGGATAGACATTCCAATATATCTTCAGCCAGGACAAGACAGAGACATAACCTTCTGGACTCTTCTCTGAGGACAGGAATGACTGCCAATGAGGAATGTTCACTTCTTCTTAAAGGCAATCCTCTGAGACAGGTTCAGAGAGGAGGACCATTATACCAATACTTACCCATCATATCCAATGACATCACCCAGAAACCCTGCAGAAAAAGAGGCATGACTCCTGAATGACCTCCTGAAGTGTCACCATCCAGAAACAGATGTACTGGATATGCTAAATGAAGTCTGCAAAGTCCAAATTTAGGGAGAGACTATCTGCAAGACCTTACAATGCTTTTATACTTTCCTCAGTCTGAGAGCTGTCTTCATTCTTTTGAATGTTGGCTGGGCATGGACGAACAAGAAGAAAGGAACATGTGAGGACCATAAAGACCTCCATACTCATGAAAATCTGCTTCTCCTTCAACAGTTCATCTATCAAGGGTTCGAGCGATGGCCAAACCCTCTAACCTGGAAATTCAGAATATAGTTCTGCTCTTCCTTCAGTGAGGACAGTTTCAGTCAAATCTCCCTGCTCAGTAACATGCCTAAGCCTGCCATGTCAGTCACAGTAAAAGCATAATGAAAAGTACAATGGTCTACACAGAAGTCCACCCCTGGTGTTGTGCACAGGATCTTAATCACCTTCTCCTTCAGCACAGACTCAGGAAGAAACAAACCTTTATTAGTGTCCAGTCTACTAAGGAAGACTGGAAACTGGACAACTGAATACAAAGATGATGGCCCAAAGCCCAAATGTTTCTGAGGAGTACACATTTGCCACAGTTGCCCAGGGCTTTAGTCTCCTTGAGTGGTGAAGAATCAATCAAATGTTGTGGTCCAGAAGTGCATTGTGCTGGACTTAACACATCACATAAGACTGGCTTACAAGATGCCTGGTCACAAACTCCCTCCACTCACCCAAAGACTTCAAAGGAGTGGCCACCTTTCTAAAGCAGCAGAAGTACAGTCAGGGTGCTTCCAGGCGACTAGACAGGCCCCATAAGAAATGAACTGGCGTTCCTCCTCCTTACTCTGTAATAAACATTTAAGTATATCTGTGGGGAAAGATAAAGGCCAGAGACTGGACCACAGAGGACCTCATGAACCTCAAGGTTTCTTCAAAGAAAGGATAATCTAGAGTGTGCTATAGAGTGGAAAGGAATAACTGTCCTTATCAATCTCTAAGATAAGGGCATCTGTGTTTTTAGGAGTCTGAGTGGGAAGGAATATCCTGTCCCACAACACCATAAGTAAGCAAATGCATAGTCTAGCAGCAGCAATTCTGCTAAGAGTGCATTCTAAATGTTGGGTGACAGAGTTCTGGCTCCTGAGAACATATATGCCAAGGATGACTTAGACAGCTCCATGTAACAACATTTGGAATGGAAATGATCTCAGAGCATTTCTTGCCTAGAAAGGGAGGCAAGAAACCACAAAGTACAATGTTATGAAACAATTCAACAGTAAACAATACATACCCTGGCAATATGAAAGAAAATAAAGAAAATAAGGGAGCTGGAGAGAAGGAAGGCTACTGCAATAGTGCACTGCTAGAACATCTACTGTTAAAGTTAGCTTACTTACACAACTGTGCTATGTCGGTCAACTTTCCCGGTCAACACATGTTAAATAAATAAATGTCCCACCTACAGATCACTGTTGCAGTTGTCTAAGCTACATGGGTAGATTACCAAAGCTAAGAAAACTAAAAACTTTAGGAGGCCAATAAACACATACTCTACAAAACACTGTAAAATAGTCCTAGCAAAGGCTGCTCTGAACTTGATATGATTTCCTAGGATCATTTTTTCTCTTTTTTTTTGCCTCCTTTAGTACCTGCTGCAAGTCCTTAGAAAACAATCTGAAAAAAGGTATGGTATCAAAATTCAATCATCCAGGCAGTTACCTGAAGAGTTTTCAGGCTGGGTTTATCAAACAACTCCAGTCTTGTGTGAGTAAATCCACTCTGTGGGAAAACGTGGTACTTTCCCTTGGCTAGGTTGAAAAGATGGGAGAATCTCTGTTGCCTGGGCGAAAAGGAAGCTACCACCACCATTTTTGAAGAATCCTTCGGCATTGTCAGATGAATCCTGGATATTAGTGGAAAGGGTCGAAAGGCATACAGGAACATTCCAATCCAAGCCAATGAGAAAACATCCATCTTCCAGGCCTGCTTGCAAGGTGCCCTAGATCAAAATTTCTTTGTTCTGAAAGGAAGCAAACAGCACAGTTGAATCAGTCCTTGGAAGACCCCCAGGAAGAAATTTCCATTCATGGGGATCTGTTCTACTCGTGCTGAGCTGGACTATAATCAAGATTTGCTCTGACAGAATGTATGAAACCTGAAGAGTCGAACTGACCTTTACTACCATCTTTCAGGCTATCACAGCAAGTCTGTAAAAAGGATGAAGTCTGGTACCTCCCTGTTTCTTTATGTACCATATCACAGTGGTGTTGTCCATGTAAACTTGTAGAGTTCCTGGGGTCCAGAAATGACTTAAGACACTGATCACATAATGAAACCAGGTGAAACAAACCCATAAAAACAAAACATGCCTTGGCGTAACAAATATCTTTCAATTTCTTGGAACTTGTTTTTTCAGTAATAATGAAATGAGTGATAGGTTACAGTATAGACCGCACATTACATACAAATGTGGTAAATGTTTTAAGAACTATTTGGAAGGACCAGGCCATGACAATATCAGCAGGGGAAAAATAAATGTAAGAACTGTAGTCCTGGGGTAAAAATAAATGTACGAATTGTAGCCAATGCCGCCGTATATTACATAGTGAGAATGTGAAAGTTAATGGACAGTATACAAAGACAAAGGGGTACTATAATTGTGTATCTTGGGGCACAGTGTATACAGCTTTGTGTCAGCAATGCTCTGTTTTTTATGTGGGGGAGTCAAAGTGGATGTTAAAGGGGCACATGTACAAGCATTATTATGATATTGGTTAAAAAGAAAATGCTGATTTTAAACATATCAATTATAATCCAAATCACCAGTTTCACTTTCTCTGTACTAGAAAAAGTGGACAAAAATCCATGTGGCGGTCCATGGGGGAGATTCGGGAAATGCGGGAACTCTATATTTAAATACATGCCACATTTGTAACAGGAGTAGAAAAAAATATTATAGTGAATTTAAGTTCTTTTTATATTCTGTAATTCTGAATGCTTAGAGATGTATGTCAGAAACTAACTGTAGCATGACAAAATGTTAAAAGCAGCAGGCATACTTTTCCTGTTTGTCTAAGGCAAATTCAAAAATGATGCTACTAAATCAGCCTAAGGGAGTGAATATCTATGTGGACTTCTTCAAGATAATACTAGAAAAAAACCCAACATAAAGAGGTTAGGGGCTTAAGCCATAACTTATCCTAATGAAGTTTTCCCAAGTACGACAGTTCACAGTAAGATGGTAAAAAGAGTTCAATATGTGACCGGACGCAGTTCTCCTTATTTAGTAAAACCACAATGATAAGGTTACACACATACACGTTTTACATAAACAGCATGAATAGTTGTAAGATTCTGATTTGTTACAACTGTATCATACCATACATGCCTCATACTATACCCAATGTCTTTTAAGTTGTAAAAGGGGTTGGTTTTTGCAATATTTCTTTCAGGTCATGTTAGAAAACTCTTAATCCCCCTCATGAGCTGTGATTTGGAATAAATATTATATTCAAGTAGCCAGATATTTTGTCTGTTTGTCTTCACGTTATGTCTTACCTTAACAGATGATGCCCATTCCTTGGATTTGAACCAGTTGTCTCAGCAGCAGCTGGTTGTCCCAAGTGCAGAAAGTTTCATTATGAAAAAGGGCACTGAAACAAATAAGTGTTTTAGCTTACACCCCAGGTTTCTTTTGTACTTCCAATATCAGGCTGCTGTTCTTAACTGGTTGCACAAATGGCTATTAGAATTTAAGGATTTTGTCATACCTTCACTGCAGCAAAATAAGGAAAAATAAATCTGCATGCAGTCAAGGTTTTAATCAAGGTGAGTACAGTATTAGTGTTGTGCAGATTAAGGTAAGTTCATAGCAGTGTGGTCCTGGCTATAAGGCAAGGCAGAGAGGACTTTGGCTTACATGTGTTTGAGAGTGAAGAATAATGGCAAACAAGGGAAGTAAGATTCCTACCCTCCTACCCTCCCTAAGCGTACTCCTGCATGATACATGTACAATCATTATGGGGAATTAAGATGCAGGTACGTAGTTGAGCTGTAAGACTTTACAAAAGGAGATGCCACTTTGCAATTTCCACAAACTGGGACTTTTGATCACACTAAAATAATTAAAGAAAAACTTTAGATAGAAAAAAAAAGGAGTAAAATAAAGACCAGTGGCATGCTTTTAATGATTGATATAGTGAAGTTTTCAAACAGAAAAATCTGTAGGATGTGAGTTAAAGATACAAACCAGAAACTGTTGCAACAAGTAAAAGATCTGAAGACCATGGCAGAAAAAAGAAATTTGGGATCCCTTTACCCAGCAAAATTTGGAAGTAATGTATCTAGCCATGAGGAGGATACACGTGAAGATTATTATCCACTTTTGTTCTCTCTTGCCACTTTCTTTGACGATGGCATATATCCCCTTCCTACTGACTGATGCAGTCTCAAGCAAGAATTAATAACAGAAAAGAGAAAGGAGAATAAAGCAAGTAAGACATGGAAAAGATGCAACACAGCAACACTTTAGTAATACTCATTCCACATGCTCTAAAGCAAAATAAGAGATACATGAACTGATGAGGGAACTAGCACCGAAACTAGTGAAGAAAAGTAAATTATAACACAGGCACCCCTTAGACAAATCCCAACAGGTAGAGGTGAGGAAACAGTTCATTGTCCATTGTCCTTGAACCCTAACAGACATGTACCACACAGTTAAGGATTTTCCTAAAATAAAAAAAAACATCCTGTGAAATTTAGGGAAGAAATGCATACTATTACTGAATGCTATGAACAAAGACTGACCGATCTGCTTCAATTATTAAAAGTAGCAGTTATTCCTGAAATTTGAATAAAACAATTCGATAACAGCCACAAAACACAGCAACCACCTCAGGCTTAGGATAATCCAATTTATTCACCGACTAAGCGCTTTCACCAAATTAATGGCTTCCTCAGAGTCCGTGTAAAACACAAGAAGCACAGCTTATATACATTCAATGCAAGATACTCAAGCATTAATTAATTAATTTAACAAGGTAATTGAATACAATCAACTAAATTCAACACCTCACACTGTCCCAGTCCTTATAAGAACTAGCATTATAAAAACCTAACTTTAAAGTAACATAAATTAAACTATACTATACTAAATATATGTAAAACACATTTCATAATCAATATATATATATATATACTTACTTATACCTCATACTACTTAGTTGTTTTAATTAAAAACTCAACCACATTAAAAATTCCTAACAGTTTCTAAACAGTACTTGCTATAAATGCAATAAAGATCAACAAAATACATATTTTCATCAAATCATTCTATTTCCTTTTCCACAATAAATTGTTTCACTTATGTAATTGTGCCCAATACTTTTATATAATAGCGGCCCTAAATTTCAAAACAGGTTTCAACGAGATGTATTCATTAATGCCAGGGTGTCTGGTGGCATTAAGCCTCAACTGCCACTTCGTCTCCAGTAAGGCAACTTTATTACTAATGTCCCCTCCTTCGTCAAACATAACCCTGTCTATAATGAAAAATAAAAACTTCTTGAAATCCTTACAGTTTCCACTGTGAATATAAAGTGCATTGTGCAAATCCTTCTTTTTAATTGCTCTCACGTGTTCCACAATTCTTTCACGTAACCTACGGGTTGTCATGCCAATGTAAAAAGCATCACAGGTTGAGCATAAGGCCACATAGACCAAGTTCATGGTGTTACAATTACACTTGCCAGGACATGGCAATGTGTGCCCCCACCCCTTAATACACACATATGGGCCTTCAGCTATGTACCTACAATATCTACAGTAACCACACATAGACATCCTAGGTACCCTGCTCTTTTTCTCACACTCCATGATGCTCTTGATGTTGTCACCTTTGCTGTAAACTATCTTCGGACTGGCCCCCAACACTTCTTTTGTGGAATCACTAAAACAATACTCCCACATTCTGTGTAACACCTTCACAATATCGTCACTTCTTTCATAAAATTTTAAAACAAAACAAGCTCCAACCATCTTAGACCTTTCAACTTCATCTTGGTCCTTTAATGCCCCGCTACTTCCCAACAAAATGGGTAAATAACGCGAACCCCTTTGTCCAAGCACTTCTCTTTTTAGCTTTAATAACAATCTAAGAGGGTAACCTCTATCCAACAACATCCCTATCAGCTTAAACATCTCCTGCTTGAATAAATCATCCTCACTCACCAATCTTGATAGACGCACCATCTGCCCTTTAGCAACACCCTTCCTCTGGTGGTAAGGGTGACAGCTTTTAAAATGTAAAAGTGAATTCGAATAGCTTTCTTTCCTGTAAATAGAACTACACAATCCCACCCCTTTCTTGGTAATAGCTATATCTAGAAAATTTATGCTATCCTTCTCCCAGTTAAACGTGAATTTAAAAAAACCAGTAGTAGAGTTCAGATATTCTATGAACTCCCTGGCCTGGGTTTCATCACCTTTCCAAATAATGAGCAGGTCATCAAGGAACCTATTGTAAAGAATAATGTTTGTCATAAAGCTAGATGAAAAAACATAAGTTCTTTCCCATATCCAGAGAACTATGTTCGCGAAAACGGGGGCACACCTAGCCCCCATAGCAACTCCTGAACATTGCTGAAATAGTTCACCCTCGAAGCCTATAAAATTGTTCAATAGGACCAATTCCATTAAGTCACAAGTCAAATTAATCCTGTCCTTGTCCACTTTGTTGCTCAACAACAATCCCTCACGGAACATGTCCAAGCCCTCCTTGTGTGGGATAGAAGAAAATAAATTCACCACATCAATTGACAAAAAACTGTATGAACTACTATCTTCTTTGACTTCTCTCAGCCTCTCCAAGCAGTGCCATGAGTCCCTCAAAACATGAGGGACCCCCTCAAACACCTTCTTACAAATACAGTCCACAAAGGAGGCCAAGGGTTCAGTTTTTGAACCCCTTGCTGCTACTATGGGTCTAAACTGCAGATTGACTACTCCTTTGTGGACCTTAGGAATACCAAAAATTTTTGGTAAGGCTGGGTTTTTTACCATCAAGAAATCATATTCTTTCTCAGAAATGGCCCCTTGAAATAAAGCATCCCATAAAAAAGCATCAATCCTTTTAAAAGCTACATTAATTTCATTCCTCGAAACCCTTGAATATGTTTCAAAGTCATCCAAAATGTTTAACATAGCTGCAATGTAGTCCAATTTATTCATTAACACCATCCCACCACCCTTGTCAGGTTTCATACACCTAATGGAATTGGAATTCTTCAGCTCTTTTAAGAGCATCCTTTCTTGTGATGTTAAATTATCAATCCGTGTAAAACTATCACTCCATACTTTCCTAAATTCAAACTCCAAAAATTTTTCTAAGGCTACAACCTCAGCAAAAGGTGGCGGAATAAAGGTACTTTTCCTAGCGGGTGTCATATGACCAGACAATTCAGTGTTCAATAAATTACTAGGATTGTTATGAAAAAACATTTCTAGATTTAGTCTTCTTGTAAAAAGCCTCAAATTAATCAATATTTCAGCTAAATCTGGTCTGAAACATGGTACAAAATTAATACCCTTAGTAAATAGCTGGAAATAAACATCATTAATTTCCCTTTCTGTGTAATTATAAATGAAAAATTCTCTCATGTGGAGAATTTGACAAGATGAATTTGTGTTAGTGCTAACAGTACTGATACAATTCTTATCAACTTCACAAGTGTTACACATACCTTGTTCAACTTGAATCGATCCTACAGAATCAAATACTGTATCATGGCTCAGAGTATCATGACTGTTAATACATGAACCCTCCATACACACCCCCACCCCTTTGTTCAAGTTACAATCAAAGTTAGAATCTGAGCCCTCGTTTGTGTCATTCAAAACAATGGACATACCCACCCGAATTTCTTCGGGATTAAATACTGTCAATTGAACAGGCAATTCAGAAGTACTAACAATATCATGAGAGCAATCCTCAAAAATGACATTCAAATCACATCCCAAATCAACACAACAACTCACATAGTCATCATAGTCTGTTAATAATGTCCTAGGTGACCTTCTCCTGTCCAGTCTTGTTGTTTCTTCGCAAACCCCTTCGTTTGGGCCTTGCTCATTAGTCTCTCGGACCTGCGAGGTCCCACTGGTGGATCCAAAAATCCACTTCGTCGAAAACCTGGTCAGGTACTTCACCAAAAACACCCTCAGTCAGTATGTCATCGTGAAATGAATCAACACGGCCATTGTAAAGGGACCTGTTCCTTTCGTGACCAAAAGGAACCCTGACTTCCCCATTGGTTTTAATTCTATTTTGACCTGGCGGATAAGCCGAATTGGCCTGATAGTCAACAGTGTCCCTCGTTAATTTCTTAAGTTTCAATGCCTTATTCTTACTCACAAAGTCACTCAATTTTTTGTGAACTTTCAAAAAATAGGCCTCGTATTGAAAAAACAATAAATCTGAACAAATATTATTGTGCAACTTTAAAATATCTTCTCGTAAAGAAACTAACCTGTTGGAATTATTTTTCACTATGATGTCCAACATGTCAAGACCCGTTCTGTTGAACAGAGAAATAAGCTCCTTGTAGGCGTCGGAACCTGCCTCGATGCCCATAGGGTGCTTCCACAACCGGAGCCCCTTAGGCACCTGCTTGAGCTCTTTACAACGTCCCAAAAAAAGATTGTCCAGCTGTAAGGCCTTGTACCTGGTACACATTCTATCATATTTAGCTATTTGCTCCTTAAGTGGCAACGATAACGGTAATAGCATCATGGAGTGTGAGAAAAAGAGCAGGGTACCTAGGATGTCTATGTGTGGTTACTGTAGATATTGTAGGTACATAGCTGAAGGCCCATATGTGTGTATTAAGGGGTGGGGGCACACATTGCCATGTCCTGGCAAGTGTAATTGTAACACCATGAACTTGGTCTATGTGGCCTTATGCTCAACCTGTGATGCTTTTTACATTGGCATGACAACCCGTAGGTTACGTGAAAGAATTGTGGAACACGTGAGAGCAATTAAAAAGAAGGATTTGCACAATGCACTTTATATTCACAGTGGAAACTGTAAGGATTTCAAGAAGTTTTTATTTTTCATTATAGACAGGGTTATGTTTGACGAAGGAGGGGACATTAGTAATAAAGTTGCCTTACTGGAGACGAAGTGGCAGTTGAGGCTTAATGCCACCAGACACCCTGGCATTAATGAATACATCTCGTTGAAACCTGTTTTGAAATTTAGGGCCGCTATTATATAAAAGTATTGGGCACAATTACATAAGTGAAACAATTTATTGTGGAAAAGGAAATAGAATGATTTGATGAAAATATGTATTTTGTTGATCTTTATTGCATTTATAGCAAGTACTGTTTAGAAACTGTTAGGAATTTTTAATGTGGTTGAGTTTTTAATTAAAACAACTAAGTAGTATGAGGTATAAGTAAGTATATATATATATTGATTATGAAATGTGTTTTACATATATTTAGTATAGTATAGTTTAATTTATGTTACTTTAAAGTTAGGTTTTTATAATGCTAGTTCTTATAAGGACTGGGACAGTGTGAGGTGTTGAATTTAGTTGATTGTATTCAATTACCTTGTTAAATTAATTAATTAATGCTTGAGTATCTTGCATTGTATGTATATAAGCTGTGCTTCTTGTGTTTTACACTGACTCTGAGGAAGCCATTAATTTGGTGAAAGCGCTTAGTCGGTGAATAAATTGGATTATCCTAAGCCTGAGGTGGTTGCTGTGTTTTGTGGCTGTTATCGAAATGTTTTATTCTATTTTTTATCCTGTTATTTGGAACTTTGTTTATTCCTGAAATTTATGGAAAATGTAAGGATAAGAGGGAATGAGTATAAAGTATGACCCAATACCAATATACACCAAAAAAGCAATAGTCATTGGCGCCAATGGCACAATAAGGGCTCAAAATGAAATGAAATGTAAAAAATACTTCAACCACAACTTTTAACATAACAAAGTTTAATACCGCGCTTTCGTCTTATGACTTCTTCAGAACACAGTGTTCTGAAGAAATCATAAGACGAAAGCATGGTATTAAACTTTGTTACGCTAAAAGTTGTGGTCGAAGTATTTTTTACATTTCATTTTGAGCCCTTATTGTGTCATTGGGGCCATACCTATTGCTTTTTAATGAGTATAAATGGTTGAAAGAGAACAGGGAAGTAACCACTGTTAGAAGCAATCAGTAAGGTGTGCCCTAAAAGGACATAACTGACTAAAATAACTGGTTCTGTGCAAAATAAACGTGAATCTCCAGGAGATTACTTAGATAGGGTCAAACTAGTATTAGAGAGGTATTTTGGTCTTGTATATCCTGTAGAAACAACCACGGTGGTGGTGCTGTGGTAGCGTTGTCGCCTCACAGTAAGACGCTGTCCGGTTCGATTCTCAGCTGGAGTGTCTTCTGCGTGGAGCCATGCATGAATGGGCGTACCTTCATTGAAGGTTGTGCGTCAGGCCTGGTAAGCCAGTACGTAAAAATCAACTGCCAATCATTAGCGGACCGGAGTTCCGTTGTGGCAACCCCTAACTGGGAAAAGCCGAATGACACAAACAAATATCCTGTAGAAACAGCAGCAGTGGCAGCGGGCTCTACTTTTGTCCAAGATTTGCAACCTCAAATTCAGGACACCCTGAAACAGATACTTAGTTGCAAGGAGAAGAATTACAAAATTTACTTAAGTATGCCGAACACTGCACCAAGAACACAGAGAAAAAAAGAGGGAAGCAGAAGAAAAGCTTACTGATTTTCAAATCACTAGTTATGAAAGGAGGGGAAAGGGGAAATATGGGAAGAAGTAGAGGAAAGTTTTGAGGTTACAGGCAAATGCCACCAGGAAAGTAGACAGCAGAATGCTAAGGGAGAGAGGCAGGCTCAAACTATTTGTCTTCCTCCATCCCCTGCCCATGAACCATGTTTCAACTGTGGCAGGACTGTGCATTGGAGAACAGAATGCCCTTATAGGCAGAGGCAACAGGAGAACTGGAGCACCTGGCAAACGGACTAAAAGTAATGCTACCCTCCCAACCCCACCAATACAGACTCAGTAAAGTCAGGAAGCTCCATAATGACAACACTCAAACTAAGGAATAAAGGTAAGCCTAAATACTTTGGTACAAATAAATCAAATGGGACCTTAAAGGAGAAGGAGATTCCATTTGTAAAAGGTTATAATACCTTTTCTGTTCTTCTGAGATCTGTGAGCAGTCCCATTTAAAAAATTCTCACATTTTGTTAATGGTCTCCCCAAAAGAAATCTCTTCTACTCAATAATCTGCCCCACTGGACACCTCTTCTGGAGAAGCATATTTTAACGGGGAAGTAATTTGTGTAGAGTATGCCAAGTAATCCTCATAAGAGGAAGAATCATCATCTGGTAATTCTTGTTCCCTAACCCTTTTAACAGAAGATGTGAAAGAACGAACAGAAACAGCAGTGGAAGGCTTAAAAGCCATCAAAGGCTTAATCACCCCTTGAGAAAATATATCCCAGTCAGATTGTGGAGAGGAAGGGGCCTGAGAATGTTTGGTTTTCTGTTTTTTTTTCTTAACAAGCATTTCTGCATGATGAGCTGTGGAGGAACCCAACATAAGCCTGGCTTCTGCTGCCGACTCAAGAATATGTTCTCTAGCTGGAGTAAGAGGTACGTCCCTGGGCCCTTCAAGCACAATAAGCCACAGTTCCCCTTGTCCGTCCAAAATGGACATCTTCACTGTCTCTGAGGACTTGCCAAGGTCACATTTGCAATGTTTTTTGGGACAAAGGCTTGACAAATGGAACAAGAACGATGGCCATGACTGGGGCCTAAACAGAAAAGACAAAGATTGTGGCTGTCCTTATGTGGAATTTGCCTTCCACACCACTACACTTGCCTTTCCTGGATGGCATGAACTAAGCAAAGAAGGCAGTAGCAAAGAAATACATCCCCAGTGAAGCACTAATCTGAAAGCTGGCAGCAACCAACAGAATCAGGCAGCAGACAGACATACGAGTCGAGCATTCTGAATGGTGGCAGAGAAGTTCTGAGGATTGTATGTGCAGCCATCCTTTTAGGTGCTTAGGAGAAATGGCAGTGGAATTTCTAACTAGATTGTTTAATGAAATTTTGGAAAGTCAGAGGATGCCTGAGGAGTGGAGAAAAAGTGTTTTGGTACCTATCTTTAAGAATAAGGGTGATATGCAGAGCTGCAGTAACTACAGAGGGATAAAACTGATTAGTCACAGCTTGAAGTTATGGGAAAGAGTAGTGGAAGCAAGGTTAAGAAGGGAGGTGATGATTAGTGATCAGCAGTATGGTTTCATGCCAGGAAAGAGCACTACAGATGCAATGTTTGCTCTGAGACTGTTGATGGAGAAATACAGAGAAGGTCAGAAGGAGTTGCATTGTGTCTTTGTAGACTTGGAGAAAGCATATGACAGGGTGCCTAGAGAAGAGTTGTGGTATTGTATGAGGAAGTCGGGAGTGGCAGAGAAGTACGTAAGAGTGGTACAGGATATGTACGAGGGTAGTGTGACAGTGGTGAGGACTGCAGTGGGAGTGACAGATCCGTTTAAGGTGGAGGTGGGATTACATCAAGGATCAGCTCTGAGTCCTTTCTTATTTGCAGTGGTGATGGACAGGTTGACAGATGAGATCAGACAGGAGGCCCGTGGACTATGATGTTTGCAGATGACATTGTGATCTGTAGTGAGAGTAGGAATCAGGTTGAGGAGACTCTGGAGAGGTGGAGATATGCTCTAGAGAGCAGAGGAATGAGGGTCAGCAGGGCTAAGACAGAATATATGTGTGTAAATGAGAGGGAGGGTAGAGGAATGGTGAGGATGCAGGGAGTAGAGTTGGTAAAGGTGGACGAGTTTAAGTACTTGGGATCAACAGTTCAGAGTAATGGTGAATGTGGAAGAGAGGTGAAGAAGAGAGTACAGGCAGGGTGGAATGGGTGGAGAAGAGTGTCAGGAGTGATTTGTGACAGACGGGTATCCGTAAGAGTGAAAGGGAAGGTCTACAAGAGTGTAGTGAGACCAGCTATGTTATATGGGTTGGAGACAGTGGCATTGACAAAAAGGCAGGAGTCAGAGCTGGATGTGGCAGAGTTAAAGATGTTAAGATTTGCAATCGGTGTGACTAGGATGGATAGGATTAGGAATCGGTATATTAGAGGGTCAGCTCATGTTGGACAGTTTGGAGACAAAGCAAGAGAGACGAGATTGCGTTGGTTTGGACATGTGCTGAGGAGGGATGATGGGTATATTGGGAAAAAGATGCTAAGGATGGAGCTGCCAGGTAAGAGGAATAGAGGAAGGCCTAAGATAAGGTTTATGGACGTGGTGAGAGAGGACATGCAGGCGGTTGGTGTGACAGAGCAAGATGCAGAGGATAGGAAGAAATGGAAAGAGATGATCCGCTGTGGCGACCCCTAACGGGAAAAGCCGAAAGAGAATGATGTTGCCAGCACATACATGTGATGTCCCACATACCTGCAGTAACTAAAACATGTTGTATGCTGGCTGGACATCCGGTCACTCTCCCATATGTAAAAAAATACTGCAACACTGATAGAAGGACATGCACCTTAAACACTTACTGTATTCTCAAAAAGTAAAATAACAGTTTCTCCAGAGAAAAAGTTGTTTAAAGCAATTTTTAACTAAAAAAAGTATATAACTGTGCTCCCATTTAAAAGTACATAAAAGTCACGGGAGTCGACAAAAACACTTTTTCCTAGCTTAGAAAAACAGCTTTTACAGAAAATGTAAATTTTCTGTAATAAAAAGTAATGGGGATGTTTTTGCCCCAAAGGGAATTTAACTGTCCAGCAACACAACAGCATTAGTTGACTGTCTGACCTTGAAAGCCCATACAGGAATGCTCTCTTCAACAGCAGAAAAGCTTTGACACGCTTGATGCCCAAACCTGACTAATAATTTGGGCATGTGGAATGTGCTCTGTAGCTGTGGAAGCTGGCTGGCTATTGCATCTTATTCAGGATATAACCCATATAGCTTAAGCTACTACTGCAATGATCGTAATGATAAAAATCAAGTGGTACTGAGGGAAGTAAACTACTGACAGTCCCCCCACAAGCACCGTATCCTGCTCCAAATACAGAAAAGCCTGATTAAAATTTTAGTCAAAAATAACATTTCCCATACAGAATGTTTACATAAACATTCACGCAACACTCCCTTAGAAATGCACTATCACTTCCAAAATAAAAAGTTTCCTAGCAAAACAGCACATTTCAGAGAGAAAAAAAAGAAAGTTACATACTTACCAGAATGCTATATTCGTGTTGTCTTCCTCCATCTGTCTCAAGCTGTAGGTTATCAGATCCAGCCCGGAATTAAGGACAGCACCTCAAACTCTTCAGTCCCAAAGCTCTGCCTCCTATGCCCATAAAGCATTGCCCTCTCTGATCTTCCTCGGATCAAATATGCCCTACTGTGTTCCAATACACTAATGCAGAAAAAGGGCACCCATTCCCAGAATTAGAAAGGGGAAAGTTTACTAAGGAAAGAAAGGAAAAAGGTGCTACATAATTTACCCCAAATATAGGCTTTGGGACAGTCTTCTCAGATAGCCAGAAGTAGTTCAAAAGGATGACAATTTGGAAAAGGGAATAGAGGGAAGGATAGTAGAGATGGACTGAAGACAACAACATCTATCGTTACGGTAGGTACATAACTTTCGTAACCAATGTTTTCTTTTCTGTCTGACTCAACCTGAGGAACAGTGTGTCCAATCAGTTAAAAAAGGGTGGCATCAGGAGAGAACATTCTGCAAAATGCCAGAGCTGAAGGTGGACCTGGATCTGGACTACATATCTAATTTGTAATGACTTACAAAGGCAGCTGCACAAATACCATCTAATGAGGCATGAGCAAAGAAAGCAGATAAATAATAAAAGCTCTTGTGAAATGAGCTCAAAGCTTGCCTGGTAAAAGGATAAATTTCCATGAATACACAAAAGAAATACAGTCAGAAAGCCATCTAGATAAGGTCATCTTCCCAATAGGTTTATCCAACTGAGTACTGGAGAAGAAGACAAAAAGCCAGTTTGATTTTCTGAAGGTTTTAATTTTGTCCAAATAAAATCTCAGTTGATGATGAACATCCAAATAGTGGAGCAAGCATTCTCCTTTGTTGCTGAAGCTGGGGAGGAAAACAGGTAAATGGCTTGGCTGAGTTTTATTCAGAGGCCAACTTAGGTAGAAAATAAGAGTTGATACATACAGACACTTTGTCCTTATGAAAAATAAGATAAGGACATATGTAAGATAAGGTCTGAAGTTCCAAAACCCTCCTCGCAAAAGCAATGGCCACCAAACACAAAGTCTTCCAAGACAGCAGTTTCAAGTCTATCGTAGCAGTTGGTCTAAATGGAGGTGTAATGCTAAGGTTTACAAAAGCAGGGTCAAATTCCAAGGAGGAAACAAAACCCAGATATAGTGGGTCTAAGGAGGAAGATAAACTATCAAAGGCTTTCCTGAAGGGTAAGTGACTCAAGAGGAGTATTATTTATGCCTATGAAAATTAGACATAGCAGCTAATTGAACCTTAATAGTGGAACAGCTGAGACCAGAGTGAAACTAATCTGCTAGGAAATCTAAAATTGCACCCAAAGGAGTGGAGAAGGGATCTAAACTTTTGTCCAAGGCCAAAAACGAAAATCTTCTCCATTTTCTAGTGTAAACCTTCCTGACTGAAAGCTTCTGTGAAGAAAGAATATAGGCAACTCTCTTAGAAACCTTGAGATCTCTGACCATCACTAGAACTGAAGAACCATGCAGTCAATTTAAGGGATTTGAGATTTGGGTGAATATAGATTATGGGGTTAAAAATTAGCTCTGAAAAAGGATTTCAGGACCCAAGCAGGGCTCAAGAGATGAGGCTACATAAAGGGGAACCACTCTTGTCATGGCTACAACGGGGATATGATGATCGTGGTTGCTTTGTCCCAGAGTGACTAGACCCTGGAGGGGTGATCAGGGAAAAAAAGCTGTTGCACTTAGTGCTGGAGGGAAATGCAATAAGACTGCAGCAGGGTTGGCCTCAGCAGCTGAACTCTCACACTGCTATCTCTGGACTGACAGGCCACTTTTGAGATATGAGAATGCTCTTCCAAAAGCTGTCTACTAGTATGCTGAACTTCCTCGGGATGTACATTGCTAACAAAAAAACATTGCAAAGACTACATCCATTGTCACAGTTTCATGGCCTCTCCACAATGGGAATATGAGCAGGTCCCTCCCTATTTATGTACCACACCACTGCTGTGTTGTCAGACTGGATGGCCATCACAGCCCTAAGGAGAAAGTCCTGAATACCATGTAGTGCTTTCATCTCAAAGATACTGAAGTGAAGACTGGCCTCTGAATTTGTCTACGTACCTTGGGCTGTCTTCCCTTCAAAATGTCCCACCCTAGGAGGGAGCAGTCTGTGCTAACCATGGACTGCAGCTGTGAAAAATCAAAAGAACACCTGGTGAAACTCTGGTCAGAAATGAATGTGGCAGCAGCATATGTTGGCAAGACAAACTGAAAAGTCCATAGGATGAGATGAGATTGACCACTAAACCAACAGAGTACACTGAAAAACTTGCATGTAGAACTTTGCCAGTGGCATGAGACAAACAGATGAAGCCATCAGAAAAAGGAGCCAAAGAACTAAGAAATCTGGTAGTCTCTGAGGATTTACAACTTGAGTGGCTTAAAACCAGATACAGGATAGTTTGGAGGGAGGCAATCTGGCTGATGGTATCTAGATGACAGTCGAATTTCAGGCCTTGTATCAGTGCCAGATTGGACTTGTTGTAGTTCACAGTGATGTCCAAAGATAATCACAGTTGAAGTAAATAGTCTCTGGCTTGGATGGAGACGTCGTCGTGACTGCCATAATGAGTCAGTCCTCCAGGTAAGGAAAGACCTGAAAACCCTACAGCCTCAGCTAGTCTACCAACACTAACTGCCATGCACTGTTGAATAACCAGGAGGGCTATGGTGAGCTCAAGTGGTTAGTGCTCAAAAGTGTTAATGGCTAGTCCCCAAGCAGAAGTGCAGGAAACTCTTGGGAATGCCTTGCTATCTTTATATGGTAGTAGACATCCTTGATATTTACCCAAGAAGAGAATGGAATGCACCATCACCATCTGAAACTTGCTCTCTTTTACATAACAATTCAATTTGACGAGATACTTGTTTTTCTTTGGCAATATTTTTTTCAAACATCTGTATAAAATTATCACTTAAAGCATAGGCATGCATACAGTAATAAAAAAGAAAGCAAACCATATTCAATTTACAACCATTAAGCATTATACATGTTTTCTTTCTTTATAACCATCTTTGGTCCAACAATATACAAGCTTAATTCCAGTCTTCCTCACTCCTCCTCCTGAACATTATTCTGCATTTGTATTGTTCCCATCAATTCCATTCATTTCTATGCAATTTTTTCCTTCCCTTTTCTAAAGATCTCCCTTACAGTTCTTTTCTCAATTTTACAGTATTCAATACTTCAAATACAGTTGGGACTTTGATTTCCATTTTCTAACAACTGCTTGTTTGACAACAAACAGAATTAAACTTAACAAGGACTTACTATGTCTACACAATTCAGATCCTGTGTTCCAGCTCAAAAGAATCATTTCCTGAGTTACAGTCATTTGCTCGTCCAATATTTCTGACACAGTATGCTGTATGGAGTTTTTAAAATGTGCCAACTTATTATACTACCAAAAAAGAAGTTATGTACCTACCATAAAGTTCCATGTTAGTTGTCCTTCATCTCGCCTTCCTTCTTGCTGGATGGGTTTGGAGCCAATCCACTGCTCAGACTCGGCCACTTCCTACTGGCTTGAGGCTACCCCTTATCCCATAATGCCCAGCATCAGCTACCGGATCTCGTTTCAAATAGCTCACACTAGACAATCATAGAAGATAATCTATTATCATTAAACCTGGATATACAGTAAATTGTCATGGTTTGCTTGGGAAGCAACTAAGAACAAAACAGTGAAACCATTGAAAAACTCCTCTCAATCCTCGAGGAAGGGGGAAGGAGGGAGGGATGCAAGAAGGAATGCGAGATGAAGGACAACTAACATGGAACGTTATGGTAGGTACATAACTTCTTTATGTTAAGTTGTCCAATCTCGCCTTCGTTCTTGCTGGATGGGACAGTGTCCCTAGCACCTCAATCTTGGGTGGCTCATTGGAACAGACTCTTTAGAACCGTGGAACCAAAGGAAGCCCTGCCCCGGGAGACCACATCTACTTTGTGATGAGAAATAAATGTATGAGGATCTGCCCAAGTAGCTGTTGCACAAATTGAATTTATGGGCAATCTAGATTGAAAAGCTACTGTAGTAGCTACTGACCTGGTTGAATGACCTTTTGGTCTTGCTGGAAGATCTTTTTGTCGCAAATAGTAAGTATAGGCAATGGTATCTGATAACCATTTTGACAAGGTTACTTTAGAAACTGGAAGACCTTGTTTGTTGTTAGCAAATGAAAGGAACAACTGATCTGATTTTCTCAGCTCTTTAGTTCTATAGAGATAGAAACGTAGTTGTCTATGCACATCCAATTGGTGTAATCTGTATTCTGCCTTGTTGGAATGATTAGGGAAAAAGACAGAAGTTCAATGGATTGATTCAAATTGTGTTCTGAACAAGCTTTAGGTAGAAAAGATGGGTTGGCTCTCAGAGAAACTCTGTCTTTATGAAAAAACAGGTATGGAGGACGAACACATAGGGCATGGAGTTCTGAAACACGTCTGGCAGAAGTAATAGCAACTAGAAGAGAGTTTTCCAAGAGAGAAATTTCAAAGAACATGATGCTGCTGGTTCAAAGGGTGGCAGTATCAAGGAGGCCAGAACCAAATTGAGATCCCAAAGTGGAAGGGGCTCTTTCACTGGGGGTCTAAGTAGAGATGTACCTCTCATAAAGGCCTTATAGAGTCTGTGAGACATTATGCTTGAGATAAAAACTCTGATGTGAAAATTTGAAATGGCAGCTAGTTGTACTCTGATGGTAGCAGCGGCTGCACCAGACTGAAAAAGTTCTGCTAAGAAATCCAAAATTTTGTGTACAGAAGCTGTAAAAGGATCTAAATTCCTGGATTCTGCTGGGCTAGAAGTTGAGGGTGAAGGAAGGGAAACCAAATCTGTCGAGGCCATCCAATGTCATTTGCTTATTGTGTTATGTTTTTCTTATTATACTGGAAAGACTAATCCGCGTCTTACAGATAGAATATTGGAGCATTACCGAGATATTACGAATGGGAAAGAAAGTAGTGCTCTAGCCATGCATAACAAGAGTGAAGCATCTGAGCATGTTTTTAAATTTTTAGTTTTAGAGATTTTAACAAACAACAGGAGGGAGTGAACTAAGAAATCTCACTGAAGCAGCTGAGCAAAAATGGATTATGTTATTTTGTGCAGATAAACCTTCGGGTTTAAATAATATGGTCTCTCTTAAGCCCTTTTTAAGGGCTAGACCCCTCAAACATTAGCTTTATTAATACTAAATTTATGAGCATATATTTTATGGGTATTTAATTAAATTAGGTTTGTGTGTAATTTAGTTCATTTAGTAAATGTATTTTTTGTCACTGTGTTTTTAAATGTTGATTGCAATTTTAATTGATTGTATTATATAAGTCATGTGCATTGTTTTATGAGCCAAGTCTGATGAAGAGGTGAATCCTTGAAAGTGCTTACTTTTATTAAATTTGGTTGCTGTGGTACTACCGGTGTATTTCATTTTTGTTTTATTTATTCGCTGGTCATTTTATCTGTTTGAGACATGTACTTGTTGCATAATTTACTATTTTTGGTTTCCAACTGAACATGGCAGAAGAGAATATGGATATGATTCAATTGGAACTGGCATGTGATCCTAATAAGAAGGCTACTAATGAGATAAGCAAACGTTCCTCTGAATGCCTTAATGATTTGTTGGGTTTCAACAGCAATCCGCTATTAACAGTTGATATATATGTGCTTAATAACACCACAAGCAATGACTTTGATGGCCATGACAGTTTCCTTATTAAGCATAAGGATTTAGAGAATAAACTATAGAAGTTAAAGCGCTTGCAATGGCAGCGCTTTCATTTGGAAGCTTTGCCTAAACACAACACCAAGAGGACTAAGGGTTCTTACTATGCCCACGTATGGGCATACATATCCAGAGCTCCTTAGAAAGTGGCAGATGATAAATCTTGAATGCAGCGCTAAATATTTGCAGCTATTAATTAATTTGTTTTGACCCCAAGAGGATGAGTTAATGAGAGAGATCAATAATCTGCAAAATGAGATTTATGATACTTATTCCTCAGAAGTGCTTGGAGATAAAATGGAAATCCTACATGACAATATTCTCGGTTATGAGAAAAGACTGCAAGCCACTAAAATATGTAAATTTTAGAGAGATCTGAATGACTTCAAAACTCTGAATATGTTTTCTTGGGCTAGACAGTGACCTAATGTGAATAATACACAGCGAGAAGATATGGTTGGCTTTACTACTGCCAACAGTAATGAAGGGAGTGACTTGATTGGTCGAACTAGAAAGCAACCTTCTACTTCCATATTAGAGACTGAACAGGAAGGTAGCATGATGGTGAAACACACCGCAGATAAACAATCCACTTATGCAGATTCCTCTGATAACGCTGCACATGATAAACAACTTCTAAAGCCTGCTAACTCTTGGGAAGGTCCAGTAGTGAAGCCCAAAGAGTATAAAAATCAACGGCCAGTCACTATCGGCCTTAGCAATGACACTAATATAGTAGCATCTACGAATCTGGACCTTTTTTTGTTGGATAATCCCTTTCCTATAAGGGGGCGGTCGAGGAATCGGAAGCTGTGGAGACCACAGAGTGTAGAAGAACAGAACAGGAGCGGCAAGAGATTCAAACAGGACTAGCTTTTAACATTTCTTCGTATATTTTGACTGATGTTCAGAAATCACATCTAGATAAAGGTCTTAGCTTCGTCCCGGCTAAGAGAGCTGTTTTGACAGATGTGTTGAAAGACCTGAGAATTTTTGGGAGAACTTTAACACTGCGAACAATGTTTGACACTGCAATTAGATAAATGTGTTTTTAAAAAGCCCAGTCTCTATATTTCGCCTAGTAACCCGAATATAGATACTTTTGTAGAAGTTTGTGATAAACAAATAAGGGAAGCTTTTGAATCTAATACTTGTCCGAAGCAATTTTTTAATATGTCTAATTCTGAATGTGCTGCTTTATATGAATTGAAAGGACTATTATCTGTTGAGATTCGACCTGCTGACAAGGGTGGCAGCATAGTTATTTTGGATAAAGATTTATATATTAAACAGATAAAATATGCAAGTGTGTATCTATGACAAATAATCAAAGGTATAATAGATAGGATAGCCTTTTTAATTTTTGACCTGCTGATAACTGGAATATCAGAATCACTGTTTGACTGTTTTTCAGTTGAGCGTCCTGTGATACCTATTGTATATGGATTACCCAAAATACACAAATGCCTTAATGTACTACCCATGCACCCTATAGTGTCGAGCAGGGGATGGGCCACAGAGCCCCTCTCTATATATGTGGAGAAAAATTTGAATCCACTGCTTGATAAAAGTGAAACTGTACTGAAGGATACAAAAACTTTCCTGAATGTACTTAGTTCTAAATGGGCATTTGTACAACCTGAATGCTATTTTGTGACTCTAGACATCGAGTCACTGTTCATTGTGATTCCCAATCAAAGAGGTATAGATAATGTAAGAGAGTTGCTCTGTAGTGCTGGCACCTCTACAAATAAGGTGCGTCTGATTTGTATGTTATTGGATATTATTCTGAATAATAACATTTTTCTGTATGGTAATGATGATGTCCAAAAGGTTGGCGTGGCTAAGGGCACAGCGTGTGCCAACAGCTACCCCAACCTTTCTTTAGTACAATGGGAACAGTTTTATGTACTTTCTAACGTGACATATAGTAGTTATATAGCATGGTATACGAGATTTGTGGATGACATTTTTTTGCTGTGGCAGGGAAATTAACAAAATTTGAAAGATTTTATCCAATACGTAAATGGGACCACTGACTGAGACCTACGTATAAATATTCACCTCCTGAAATTGAATTCTTAGATGTGAAACTTTGTAAACATTATTTAAATACCATTTGAACTAGCTTGTACAGAAAGCCAGCGAGGAAGAATAACCTGCTACACAACAAAAGCATGCACCCTAATCACACGAAATGTAATGTAATTAAAGGACAAGTTTTTAGATTAATGCGACTTTACAATGATGATATTCAGTTGCAACTGGCATTGCAATCCCTTAAATCTGAGTTTTTAGAGAGAGGCTATAGTAGCCGAGACGTAGACAGATTTATTAATGAAGCATGGAAGATTAGATATAATCGTTGCAAACCATATTTTGATAACAGCAATACAAGGATATTAACTGACGCTAATAAAGTTGTGACGAGACAAGTATCAAGGCAGGATGATAATACTACGTTGAGAATGCCATTAACATTTGCTAGCAATTTTAATTTAGTATGTGATGTGATTAATAGAAATTGGGGCATTCTCTCAGCTGTGGATGGGTTGAAGGATGTGTTAGGAAATAAACCAAATTTCATCTTTTGTAACAATAGATCAGTTAAGAGTCACCAATGTTATAAGTCTACTAATTTGAGGTGTTTGAGCAGATCTGATAGAATAGGTACCTATGCTTGCAGAACATGCATGGCTTTCACACATATTCATATAGGGGGCCAGTTTGAACACCCCCATTTAGGTTTTAAGATAAATTGCTCCCATTATGCAGACTGTAAAACATCCAATGTCGTTTACTTTACTTATTGTGTGTTATGTTTTTCTTATTATATTGGAAAGACTAATCGGCGTCTTAAAGATAGAATACTGGAGCATTGCCAAGATATTAAGAATGGGAAAGAACGTAGTGCTCTAGCCATGCATAACAAGACTGAAGGATCTGAGCATGTTTTTACATTTTTAGTTTTAGAGATTTTAACAAACAACAGGAGGGGGGGGGTGACCTGAGAAATCTCACTGAAGCAGCTGAGCAAAAATGGATTATGTTATTTTGTGCAGATAAATCTCCAGGTTTAAATAATATGGTCTCTCTTAAGTCATTTTTAAGGGCTAGACCCCTCAAACATTAATACTAAATTTATGAGCATATATTTTATGGGTATTTAATTAAATTAAGTTTATGTGTAATTTAGTTTATTTAGTAAATATATTTTTTGTCACTGTGTTTTTAAAATGTTGATTGCAATTTTAATTGATTGTATTATATAAGTTATGTGCATTGTTTTATGAGCTAAGTCTGATGAAGAGGTGAATCCTTGAAAGTGCTTACTTTTATTAAATTTGGTTGCCGTGGTACTACAGGTGCATTTATTTTTCATTTTTATTTTATTTATTCACCGGTCATTTTATCTGTTTGAGACATATACTTGTTGCGTATTTGTAAAGCTGTTTATATTAAAAGTGTACCAACAGTGGGTCCCACTGGACAGAAAAGAAACATACCTGTATATCAGACTGTATTGCAACAGTTGTAACACAGGGTACTGGAAGAAAAGAGGTTAATCTCAGTCCAGCTAACTTTGAAAAATTGTCTAAAACTAAGTTACCTGGTTTAGACCATAAAGATTGTATCTTACAGCTCTGATTGCAGCCTGAGACAAAATGTCTGTGAAAACCAGGACTAGGAATCCTACTATATTGTCCTTAGGGGTGAACTAATGGCTACCCTGGAAGGGTGGAAGTTTTTGAAATGGTTTTACAGCTTCCAGATGCTGTAACACATCTTAGCAAAGCTCTATGTGTGTGTATTATGACACATATGTGATAGATTCTGGCTCAGTTTCTAGTAAAGGGGGTAGTGCGGGAACCAGAAGTCAGATGACCAGATGTGTGTGATGTCATTCAGTAATAATCCAGCACTGAAATTATATTCTAATACTAGATGAGAAAGAAGTATAAGGGCAATCTGTTTGTGAAACCTGACAAAGAAGGACCCCTCACCCAGTTCATCTTGCCTTGCTTTAGTAAATGAACTAGGGAACGGTAATTCTTTAGTCAGTCAGAAAAATATAGTGAGGGAGGCAGAGCCTGAATGGCTAACTGAAAATGGCATAATTTCAGACCTCCATAAAGACAGTATAAAATACAGGCAATATTATTTTTTTTAGCAAAAATATCCAAAATTGGTTGATGAAAGTTAAATCGATATAACTAGAAACTTTGGTGGATTTTTGTAAACATTTTCCTGTCAAATTACTCTGGAGACTTGTGAAGATGAGTAACTCAAAGAACTCTCACTCTGAAGTGGCTTTGAAAAGAGAACTACAGTTTGTGTCTACTAGTTTACAAGAATTGTCAGTGATAATTGAGGATTTTAAAGAAAACTTACAAAACCTCAAACAGAATTATCAAAGACAGATGTATTTAGGGGACTGCTACAACAACAGATGAAAATAACAAACACAGAAACTTCTTTAAATGATATTGAGGGAAGGCTCAAGGAAGAAGAAACTCAAATATTTTCTCCTTAAACAAAACACCTGGCTTCTCAATAAAGTGGATGATGTCGAAAACAGGGACAGAAGGACTAACATCAGAATTTCTGGAGTTGAAGGTGAGGATATTATTTCATTTTTAAATTCATGGATCCCTGAAACATTAGAACTAAAAGAAGGTCTCTCATATGTCATCGAAAAAACACACAGAGCCTTAGGAAAACCAGTTTCAACTTCTATACCACAAGATAAATTGTAATAAAATGTTTATCCTACATGGACAAAGAATTGGTATTAAAAGCAGCCTGGAGGAAAAGTCCATTAAAATGTAGTCAAAGTTTAATTAGATTTGATAATGACTATTCTTCTAGAGTACTGGAACAGAGGAAGAAAGCTTAGCCATTACTGAACTACTTAAGCAAAACAACATTAAAACACAGCTCGGTTTTCCTGCCAGAATTAAAATCTTATACTCACACAAAATGAGATTTTTTTTAACAACTTAGAAGCCTCCTTATTCATTAAAAACAACAATATCATACCCATTCCTGAAAATATGGATTGGTCATCTCCTTCCTTTAAGAGAGCCAATGATAAGAATTGCTGGACTGATGTCAAAAAGAAAAAAAAAAACTGAATCTATAATAGCTTCTTCTTCTTTCGGCTTTTTCCGGTTAGGGGTCGCAACAGTGGATCATCTGTCCTCTCATAATTGGCAGTGGAGTTTTACTGTGTCGAGTTGCCAGCCCGGCGCCCAACCTTCCACAGAAGGCACACACACGCACACACTCACACCTAGGGCCAATTTAGAGTGTCCGATCCACCTACTGCATGTCTTTGGGATGTGGGAGGAAACCGGAGTACCTGGAGGAAACCCACGCGACCACAGGGAGGACATGCAGACTCCGCACAGAAGGCACCCCAGCCGAGAATCGAACCGGAGAACCTCTTGCTGTGAGGTGGCAACGCTAACCGATGCACCAACGTGGCCGCCCTGAATATATAATAGCTGTTCCTACTAAATCTCTCAAAGCATCTACTTCAACTTGATTTATGTCTGGTATATACATTTAAATGTAAGTTCTCTTTATGTATGTGTGTGTGTGTGTGTGTGTGTGTGTGTGTGTGTGTGTGTGTGTGTGTGTGTGTGTGTATATATATATATATATATATATATATATATATATATATATATATATGGAGGAAAAAAGGAAAATAAAGTGAGATTAGTTAATTAGAAGTTATGTACTCACCATAACGTTCCATCTGAGTAGGTGTATTCATTTGTCTGCAACCTGTGGGTTATGGATCCGATATCGGATCCGAACCGGCATGGTTTTCCAGCTATGGATCCAAGCTCTCAGCTCCTCCCCTCACCCATAATGCCCTGCTCTACCCTCATGACCTCAGATCGAGTTTGCCAACAGCAACAACACCCTGACAAGGGTAACAGATAATATGCAGGAAACTGAAAGGCCAGGGGGATAGGAGGGCGGGATGGTTGCAGACAAATGAATACACCTACTCAGATGGAGCCTTATGGTGAGTACATAACTTCTAAATCTGAAGTAGGAGATTCATTTGTCTGCAACCTGTGGGACAGAGTCCCCAGCTACCTGAATCTTGGGCGGCCATCATGGAAGGATATTCCGGAGCACCGTGGAGCCAAATGATGCTCTACCCCTAGATGCAAGATCCAACTTATAGTGGGAGATAAAAGTATGAGATGAAGCCCACGTGGCTGCTGCACAAATATCATCTAGAGGAATCCTAGCCTTGAAGGCTGCCGAGGTAGATACTGACCGGGTTGAATGGGCATGAACACCCTCCGGTGCGGGCCTTCCTGAAGCTTGATAAGCCAATAAGATGCACTGTGAAATCCAGCGGGACAGAGAAACTTTAGAAATTGGCTTGCCCAAATTAAATTTTGCAAAGGAAATAAACAACTGGTCGGATTGCCTATGACCAGCCGTCCTGTTTAGATAAAATCTAAGTTGCCTGTGGACATCTAATGAGTGAAGCTTATATTCACCTTTGTTTTCATATTTAGGAAGAAAACAGGGAGGTTAATGGACTGATTAATGTTTGCTTCAGAAGCGACTTTAGGAAGAAAGGACGGGTTGGTCCTGAGGTAGACACGGTCCGGATGAAATACCAAGTAAGGAGGTTTAGCTGATAAAGCTTGAAGCTCTGAAACTCTCTTGGCCGATGTAATGGCTACCAAAAAGGCTGTCTTGTAAGACAAGAATTTGAGATCCACCGTAGCCGCTGGTTCGAAAGGGGGGGGCGGTCAAGGCCTGGAGAACCAAAGAGAGGTCCCAAGGAGGAACCGCTTGTTTTACAGGGGACCTGAGAAGAAAAGTACCTTTAAGGAAAATTTTACACAACTTGGCTGACATAAGAGGATTAGAGTCATGGCCAATGTGATAATGAGAAATTGCCGCCAGTTGTACTTTGACTGTGGAACTGCTGGCACCATCGTTAAAAGAGTGGTTAGAAAGTCAAGCACTAAAGGGAGAGGAACCGTGAAGGGATTCAGGCCTTGCCGCTCCGCCCACAAAGAAAACCGTTTCCACTTGCTGCGGTAGACCTTCCTAGTGGACGGTTTATGAGCTGCCACCAGAATTGCCTTAACAGGTGACGAAATACCGGGAGTCCTGATCAAGAGTGGAACTGGAGCAGCCAAGCGGTCAGCTTCAGGTTGTCCAGATTCGGAGGAGGTATGCAGGATGGATGGGATATCAGATCCGAATGGGATCTAGAATCCAAGGAGGATTCACCGAGTGAGACCTTAGGAAGGGGAACCAGATCTGTCGAGGCCAAAATGGAGCAATGAGAATCATTCTGCAACCCACCCGAGAGGCTTTCTGAAGAACTTGGAGCATCAGAGGCAAGGGTGGATAAGCATACAGAAGACCGGGTGGCCAAGCATGCACCAGAGCGTCTCTTCGGGAACCTCCGGGAGGAGGTATCAGAGCGAAAAAACTGTCGCACTTGGTGTTTGAGGGAGAGGCAAAAAGATCGCATGAAGGAGTTCCCCACCGTGCGAATATGCGTTCCGCTACTTGACAATTGAGAGACCACTCGTAAGGGGTCAGAATGGTGCGACTGAGCTTGTCCGCCAGGATGTTGGACCGACACGGAATGTGCGTTGCTATTAGAAAGCGGTTGGTGGAGATTGCCCATTCCCAAACTCTCATGGCTTCTCGACAAAGAGGGTAAGACCTTGTTCCCCCTTGCTTGTTGATGTACCAGACCACAGACATGTTGTCCGATTGAATCGCAATTGTTCCCAAGGGAAGAAAGTCCTGAAGTGCTAGCAACGCTAAGAGCACTGCTCTCATCTCTAGAACGTTGATATGCAGTAAGGTCTCTGAATCGTTCCACGTGCCTTGGACGGTCCGGCCCGCAAAATGCCCCCACCCGAGGCGGGAGGCGTCCGTGGTCACCGTGGCGAGAGGGGGAGAAGCACAAAATGGGCGGCCCCTGTGGAGATCTGGGGAGTGAAGCCACCACAAGAGGGACCGCTTGCAAGCCTTGCTGATCGCAATGGGATGATGCATAGGAGAGCAAGGTATGACCACTGTACTAAGAGAGTCCACTGTAGGATGCATATTGAGCCTGGCAAGAGGAAGAAGTGCTATAGCAGACGCCATGGACCCTAGAGCCCTCAGGACCAACTCCGCCGGAACAGAACTTGAGTGGAGAATGGCCCGCACCTGGAGCTGCAGATTTTGAACTCTGTCCGCAGTGAGGAAGGCTCGTAAACTCCTTGTGTCTAGCCTGGCCCCTATAAAATCTAAGAGCTGTGTGGGCGCCAGGTTGGATTTCTTTGTATTTATTGTAATGCCCAGAAAAGGAGCAAGATGGAGAAAGGAGTCTCGCGCCAATAAAAGTAGATGCCTTGTTGGGGAAGTAAGAAGCCAGTCGTCCAGGTAGGGAAAGACCTGCACCCCCTGAAGCCTCAGGTGGGCCGCTACCACTGCTAATACTTTGGTGAACACCCTGGGGGCTGTGGTGAGACCAAAGGGAAGGACCCGGAACTGGTAGTGACTGGCTCCCAGCCGGAAGCGGAGGAACCTACTGGAGCGCCTGTCCATCAGGATGTGGTAGTACGCGTCTTTGAGGTCTATCGAGCACATCCAGTGATTTTCTCCCAGAAGGGGGAGAATAGATTGCAGAGTGACCATTCGGAATTTTTCTTTGGGGACTGCCAGATTCAAGAGAGAAAGGTCTAGAATTGGTCTTAGTTCCCCCGTCTTCTTTGGCACTAAAAAGAACCTGGAGTAGAACCCTGATCCGATCTGGTCTGGGGGGACGGGCTGGATGGCTCTTTTCTTTAGCAGATGGCCAATTTCTGCCAAAGCGGCCTCCCGTTGACCGGGTGGAACGTCTGGGAGGGACTTCAACTTTGGAAAGTGAAGAAAAGGGATGCGATATCCTCTGGATATGATTTGGAGAACCCAGCGGTCTGATGTTATGGACTCCCATGCCGCTAGGTGCCCCGAAAAATGTCCCCCGACTGCCTCCAGAGTGGAGCAGTCGGGCAACCCCTCAGGGTTGCTGCGCAGGCCGTTCAGAGAAAGGTTCCCTGGACCCGAAGTTTCTGGGAGCCCCTCTGCCTCTAGGGCGGCGTCCTCCCTGTCCTCCTCTGCCACGGAAGGACTGGTTGTCCGGAGCAGGCTGGGACTGCTGCGACTTCCGGAACCACATCTTCTTCTGACCCTTTTGGTTCCTAGAGTAGGGCCTCTGGGGTGCAGAGAAGCGGATTCCGACGGCAGACAGCGTCTTCCCGTCCTTCTCGCTCTGGGTCAACATTGCGCGAGCGGTTTTGCCAAAGAGAGCAGAACCATCAAAGGCGTTCGCAAATGACGCTTTGAAGGGCTCAGAAAAATCGCAGTGACGGAGCCAGGCCTGGCGTCTAGTGACTAGGCCTGCCCCTGCGGCTCTAGCGGCGCCTTCCGTGGCGTGGGAGAGTAGCCGCATAGAGGTATTAGTAACTGACCTAAGAGTGGCCATGCGGGTGGAGTGCAGCACCCTGTCCTCCTCCGACATGGACTCTGGGGGAGATGCAGCGTATTCTTTAATGAGATCTCGCTGCATCCTAATGACGTGTGCCAAGTAGTTCAGCGCCCTTACCGAGAAGGTCGCTGAACTAAACATCCGCTTCCCCAAGCGGTCCATCATCCGAGACTCCTTGCTCGGGGGATGGACTGAGGGACTCTCCTGAGCAAGTTCCCTCTTGGTGGCCGCCGCCGTCAACATGGCATCTACCGGAGGCCCCTTACTCCAATGGGCACGGTCGGACGGTGGGCTAAGGATCCTATCGGGCCTCTTAGGAATTGGCTCCACGGTGTCCGGTTCCTTCCACGCCTTGGTGGTAATGAGGTCCACCAGGGGGTCGGCAGGAGAGGACACCCAAGAGGTAGACGGGCCCACTTCAAATGCCTCCAAGAACACGGACTCGTCCGAGGAAGACTTGGGGGCAGACCACCCCCCCTTATACGGAGCATTTCCATGATGTCTCCAAATGAGACATCCTCGGGGGGTGACCGTGGGGAGCCTTCCCCTTCCTCCAAGTCCGTGTCTTCCGTGAAAGACTCGGGGGAGTCAATGTGCCTCCTTTTGCACGTATGCTTGCGAGGGACATCCTCTGGGGGGCTGTCAGAGGACTCCTCGCAAGCAGCAACTTGTTCCATTGGAGCAACTTGGGGCACAGAAGTGGGCTGTCCCAAGGGCCGGATGGTGGAAGCCTGGCCCAGTGCAGAGGGAGCGCGGGACGGAGCCGAAACAAGTGCCAGGGGTCCGGAAACCCTCAACAGGGCCCTCTCCACTACATCAAACGCCAAAGGGGAGCCGACCTCGACCAAAGGATCCGACAATCGGCTCCCCTCGGATCCGAAGAGTGGATCGAGCCGGCGCCGGCGCCGGATCCAGGGACAGTGCGCTCCGACACAGACGGCGCAGAAGGAGCACTGATCCCCCCGGATCAGAGGCTCGGATCCAGGCTCCGAGAGGTCGGATCCGATGCACTCGAGGGCAGGGTCGGATCCGAAGTACAAAGTACTATCGGCGCCGACCCACCCCCGGCTCCGAAGCTGCTCGGCTCCAGCTGCTCCGAACCCGGATAGCGGGACGGAGAAGGAGCAATCGGCTTGAAAAAGGGTGTTGAGCTCCCCCCCAGAGGGGGGGGGGGAGGCAAGAGCACTCCCATCTGCATCTGGGCCTGGATGAACCTTCTCATCATCCGGTCCAGATCAGCATCCGAAAGGCTATACGTGGATCTCGACGAGGCTACCGAGGTAGGCCTGGAGTGCCTCCTCGATAGCCTCGACGGAGATCGGGTCTCCTCCTCCTCAGGTCCCGGTGAAAAGCACACTGGAGACCGGAGCCGAGAAGGAGGAGACCGAGCCGACAATGGAGCCGACAATGGAGCCGACAACGGAGCCGGGGGAGAAGCCCGCTTGGCTGGCGGTGCCGAAACAGAGGTCTCGGCCCACCGCTTATGGTGCTTCTCCCTCCGGTCCCTTTTCTTAGCATCCCTCTCCTCCGAACCAGAAACGGGAGGTTGAGTCCCAGGAGGAGGAGGGGGTGCCGCAGAGGGAATAACCGTAGGCATGGTTACTCCGGAAGGAGCGGAGGTCGGAGCCGAGTCCGGCGGTAAAAGGCCCGCCAAAACAAGCTTGGACCTCCGCTCCTTCAATGCCCTGGGGTTGAACCCTGCACAAATGGAACATCCAGATGTGAGGTGTTCAACCCCCAGGCATCTAACACACCGAGTGTGGCCATCAGCTGGGGAAAGCTTATGGCCACACTCGGAGCATTTAGAAAATATAGACTTAGGTTGGTCTGCCATCCTAGTCTAACAAAGAAGTTACCAAACTAAAGTAACTAAACAACCAATACACACACAGGCCCAACACACACACTCTACGCCAACAGCGAGGGGAGGGATAAAACTTTTAGATTAACTCTAAAAAGGAAAAATATCAAAAGGGGAAACCTACACTTTCACACAAAAATTCAATAAAAACTTCAAAATTCTGATTTTAAACAGTAAAACTACCACTTAGCTTGAGAGCTTGAGAAACAAATCCAGTCACCATGCGCGGCAAACGAGATCTGGGGTCATGAGGGTAGAGCAGGGCATTATGGGTGAGGGGAGGAGCTGAGAGCTTGGATCCATAGCTGGAAAACCATGCCAGTTCAGATCCGATATCGGATCCATAACCCACAGGTTGCAGACAAATGAATCTCCTACTTCAGATGTATTGTTTTTCTGTATCTGTGTGAACTTTTCCATTTGTGTTAGTTTTAATATATCTTGTAAATGAAACTCTGGTGTTTACTGTAAATAGATATTTGGTATTTTCATGTTTTTATTTATTATTAGACATGAAATGCAGGACAAAGCACCTCAAACACCAACGAACTCTTCAGCTATTCAGCTCTTTAATTAAAATTGATAAAATATGGACAAACCACAGTACCACACTGTAAAGTTAAGTGCTTTTTGTCTGGTTCTATGACCAGACTTCTTCAGACAAAAACAGCAAGCACAAAAGCAGTTTATCAGTTTATATATATATATATATATATATATATATATATATATATATATATATATATATATATATATACACACACACACATCTATAAATATATATATATATATATACACACACACACACACACACACACACACACACACACACACACACACTACTTTACACTTCCCTCCACCCCCTAATTAAACAATTGATTAGTTAATTAATCCACCAAATACAGTCCCTGACTTCTACACTTCATTCATTTAAAACAACTAGTACAACATTAAAAAGTTAGATGAATACACTCACCAGGAACGTAATCAACAGTTGGTGTACCACAAATTCAAGCATAAAATTCCTTACATGTATAATTTTCATACATTATTTCAATAATCTAAACACTTCAAAATACCTAAATCAATTATTAATAAATTAGAGATATTTTAAATATATACAAATCACCTTGTACAGAACATTATTTACACTGTAGAAATTTAGACCTAGCTCCAAGAAATTAAAAGTATATGCTGGTACATCCACTACTAATCTAAGTAAGACACTGGGTTAGCTATTACCATGCAATATACTACTAAGAACAAGATCACATAATGTATGCAAAGATTACTTATGCTAGTTAATTATCTAAATAAACTTTTCAGTTTTAATAAACATCAAATAGAGCAACTATCATGAATGCCAGAGAAATGACAGGCATCTAAACCAATCTGTCATATCAATTCTCTTTTTTCTAATAATAGCCACCCCTAACCTCTCCAGCTATGTGATCAATCACTCTAAACCTAAAACTGTGTATGGGGTTAGTTTTAATATGGGCGGCTAATGTATTTTCCACCTTGCCTTTCTTAATATTGTAAAGATGCTCGTACACTCGCTCCTGCAGTCTACGATCAGTTTTTCCAATGTAGAATGCGGGACATAAAATGCACTGAGCAAGATACACCACATAAGTAGTGTTACAATTATATTTACCTGACAAAGTCTTATAACTATGATCCCTGATATTAAATGAGTACCCTATACTCACGTTTGCAAAACTTACAGGATTCACATTTACTCATTCCAGGATTCTTAATAACCTTGTGTTGCTTCATTTCTATGAAATTTTTCAAATTCATACCTCTCTTAAAAGTAAAAGAGGGTTGTGGACCTAACAAAGTACGCAATTCCAAGTTATTGCTTAACAGGTCCCAGTTTTTCTTAATGATTGAAATAATGTGTCCACTTTCGGAACCATAAGTTAGAATAAATGACAATGAAGACCTGTTGGCTTCCTCAATACTATTTAACTTATTATGTAATAAATGTCTGCCTTGTAACAGTGGAATGTAAAAGCCATTAGTTCTTTTATAGGTCACTTCTTCCATCATTTCATTCACAAGTTCCCATGGATAGCCTCTAGCTAAGAACATATTAGCTATTTTATTACATTCTGTTATAAATTCACTTTCAATGGTTACCATCCTTGCAGCTCGGACCAGTTGTCCTTTTATTACAGATTTCTTCTGGTGGTAAGAGTGGGAACTACTGAAATGTAAATAAGTATTTGAAAACTTATCTTTCATAAAGATCCTAGCTGCTAATCTCTCTTGCAGTGAGTCCTTAAACACTTCAATGTCTAAGTATCCTATGGATTCTATATTAAATGTATATGTAAAACTTTGAAATGTAGTTGTATGACTTAGATGTTCCACAAACCCTTCCGCTTCCTCCAGATTCCCTTTATACAAAATTAGAATATCATCTAAAAAAATGTGTATAGAAAATATTTTTTTCTTTTAGATGACTATGGGAAAAAATGTATTCTCTTTCCCAGACAGCCATTACTGAATTTGCGAAGCTGGCCCCACATGGGGACCCCATTGCCACCCCAATTTTTTGTACATATAGATGGTCATCAAAAATGAAATAGTTGTTTGTTAAAACAATGTCCAATAGAATGTTCACTAACCTAATCTCTCTTTCAAGAGCTCCTTTCATGTGCAAAAATGGAAGACAAAATCAATACCTTCGTCTTGGGGGATGGACATATACAAGTCCCGAACATCTATAGTTAAAAAGTTGAAACTGCCCTCCAATACTAATGAGTTTAACTTACTTAAGCATGACCACGAGTCTTTACATATTTGTTCCTCACTTATAAGGTATTTTTTCAAAATGTTGTCAATTACTTTAGCTAAAGGATAAGTTACACTCTGGCAGGCATCGACTAAAGGCCTCATAGGTGGATCTGATAGGGATTTGTGAATTTTCGGTAACCCAAGTAAAGATGGAGTCCTTGGGGCTGACATAGTTAAATAGTTCAACATAGCTAAATCTAGGAGTTGTTCATGAACAAGTCATTTAAATGTTCTTTAATTCTCTTGTAAGCTGTGTAAAATTCATTTAAACTAACTTTAATATATGTGTCAGTATTCAACAAGGAATCCATCTTTTGGGTATACCAATCTTGCCCCATAACAACTAGTCCACCACCTTTGTCGGGTTTAAATGTTTTTATGAGTAGATGACAAAATTCAATAAAGGCTGCCCAATCATTCTTCTCTTCATTTTTAACCTGGTTCCTTTTCTCTATATATAACTTCCTAAAGACCATTTCAAAAATTTTCTCGACTGTTGCTAAGAAGGGACAACTAATGGGATTAAAGGTGCTGGGAATATGATATTCTGATACACCAGTTTGTTTTCCTTTAAACAACACTTGCAGGTTTAATTTCCTAATATATTGTTTAAAGTCCAAAATTGCATGTACAATATCCACGTTTTTTGTAGTTACAAATGAAAGTCCCTTCGCTAACAACTCAACTACACTAGGTTCAATCGGATTAGGTGTGAAATTATAAATGGTAAAATCACCTTTCAGATTTTTAATTAAAGTTAAAGAGGGACCCAACTGTTCACATTCTTTCAAAACAAATTCCAGTTCAAGCAACTCATCCAACTCAGTACTATTTACCTGGGTAGACACAATAGATGGCTCTTCCTGGCTAAAGGGCTTGGGTTCAATCATTGTGCGTCTCGAAAGAGCATTAGGAATTTCAATCAAGCCATCATGCAAATCATGATTATCAGATTGAGTAAATTGAGACACAGTGGAAATCAACATAGGTTCTACACTAATTGGTGCAACCAAAGTTGGTGATGAAACTTCCCTAAGGTTATCCATTCCAAAATCATCCATACTAGTTGTTGGCCTATACTAGGAGCCTTTACATAGTGACTCCCAATAAGGTTAACATTGAACATCCCAGCCATTTCCACGATACAATCTCCCACCCCTCCCCTTGTGACTGTTTCACATTCACTAAACTCTTTGTAAGATAGGGCTACGTTAAACAACCACTCACTGGGTCATCTGAGATGTTGTTTGAACTCAAATTAGTTCTTTTGTTATTATTAATATATTTCGTTGCGAGTTTGTTATACAGTACGCCATATACAAACAGCAAGCACTCATACTATTTATTTCGGTGTTTAAAACAGAAACGTTTCTACTATTGTTCAAACATTTAACCCTAAAAGGGTCATTACTTACTGAATTTACTAATAAAGGTATCGTGTTCAAACAGTAGTCACTCTTACTATTCGTTGCAATGTTAGAAACTAAACCACATAATGAATCAGTGTCCAAGTCTGTAAAAAATGGATCCATAAGGCTCCTAAATGAGCTAGTTTGTGAATCAAGTAAACAACAAACACTTTTCAAGTCATTTTGTGTCACAGTACCTGAAGCAATTGGATTACTGTCCGATGCAGTCCGGTGTTTGGTAAAAATTACCTTTTCTTCCTGGTGTTGTTGTTCTTTTGCTGCTGCTGAACATTCCTCCCTTTCCGAACCTCGACCCATGTAGTAGTTCTAAGAGTTGAGCCCTCCTGTAAAAAAAAATGTGGTCCTCATGCTCGGAATTAACTTCAATCAATGGAAATTCATCCAGTTGGTCTAATGGTCTCCCTGGTTGCTCTAGCCATTGATTTTGGATGTTTGAAGCTGCTGGCGTTGAACGTACCGTTGTTGTACTCCAATGGGCCAGTCCATTCTGACTTTGTGAAGTTGGAGGGGAGGGATAGGCTGTACCACTGGCATAAGCCTGTATATCACGTTGTAATTTTTTTATTTTTGTCAGTTTTAATTTATCTATATGCTTGTCAATGCTTTCAAAAGATCTACTGTAATCAAACTTGCATCTGGAGAATTCTGCAGACTCACAAATATGTGTGTTTATAGTTTTAATTTCCTCATTTAAACAGTTCGCCATGCTAGCATAATGTTTACTAATAAGTTGCATTAACTCAAACCCGTGCTTGTTAAATAAGTCCAACAGATCTTTATGGAAGGGAGAACCTGAGATGAGACCTGTAGGGTATTGCCATGATCTCAAACCCTTAGGAATCACTCCTTCCTTTGTACATTCACGGAAATAGGATACTTCTATCTGCAGTTTTTTTATCTTGAATAGTTTAGCATCCAACATTTTCAAATCAGATGCTGTTGAATCAGACGCTCCCGAGCACAGTCTCATTCAATCCAGTAGAATTATTGGTGTTTTTATTAAACAGAGGGACTGTATTTAACCATTTAGAGACATCAAATCGATCCAGATAGGTGCCATTACTGTGAAAATCTTCAGGATGTTGAACAAAGGGAATGTCCTCTTACCTCATACTTGGGAAGTGTCAGTCCCCATATTTTGGTTGTTAGTAGCAGAAGTACTACTCATTGAAGGCAAAACAGAGTCTAAACGTTCTGACAAAGTATCCAATCGTTGGGAAAGTACGGCTATGAGCCTGGTAAGATTTCCTGCTTCATGTTGGCTTTCCTGATTTCCTGGGAATCGGTGCTGTTACCACTAGCCATCAAACACTAATACCACAAAAGTTGACACCACAAACTGTTGAAAGTTAAGAAATGCAGGACAAAGCACCTCAGACACCAACAAACTCTTCAGCTAGTCAGCTCTTTAATTAAAATTGATAAAAGATGGACAAACCACAGTATCACACTGTAAAGTTAAGTGCTTTTCGTCTGGTTCTATGACCAGACTTCTTCAGACAAAAACAGCAGGCACAAAAGTAGTTTTGTATATATATGTGTATATATATATATATATATATATATATATATATATATATATATATATATATAGACACATGCATACTAGTCTGCACCTCCCTCCACCCCCTATTTAAACAATTGATTAGTTAATTAATCCACCAAATACAGTCCCTGCCTTCTACACTTCATTCATTTAAAACAACTAGTACAACAATAAAGTTAGATGAATACACTCACTAGGAATGTAATCAACAGTTGGTGTACCACAAATACAAGCATAACATCCCTTGCATCTATAATTTTCATACATAATTTCAATAATCTAAACACTCCAAAATACCTAAATCAATTATTAATAAATTAGATATATTTTGCAAACATATGAGTATAGGGTACTCATTTAATATCAGGGATCATAGTTATAAGACTTTGCCAGGTAACTATAATTGTAACACTACTTATGTGGTGTATCTTGCTCAGTGCATTTTATGTCCCGCATTCTATATTGGAAAAACTGATCGTAGACTGCGGGAGCAAGTGTACGAGCATCTTTACAATATTGAAAAAGGCAAGGAGGAAAATGTGTTACCCGCCCATATTAAAACTAACCCCACACACAATTTTAGGTTTAGAGTAATTGACCACATAGCTGGAGAGGTTAGGGGTGGTCCTAGATCTCTATTATTAGAAAAAAGAGAATTGATATGGCAGCTTGGATTAGATGCCTGGCATTAATGATAGTTGCTCTACTGAATGTTTATTAAAACTGAAAAGTTTATTTAGATAATTAACTAGCATAAGTAATCTTTGCATATGTTATGTGATCTTGTTCTTAGTAGTATATTGCATGGTAATAGCTAACCCATTGTCTTACTTAGATTAGTAGTGGATGTAACAGCATATACTTTTAATTTCTTGGAGCTAGGTCTAAATTTCTACAGTGTAAATATTAGGTACAAGGTGATTTGTATATATTTAAAATATATCTAATTTATTAATAATTGATTTAGGTATTTTGGAGTGTTTAGATTATTGAAATTCTGTATGAAAATTATACATGTAAGGAATTTTATGCTTGACTTTGTGGTACACCAAATGTTGATTACATTCCTAGTGAGTGTATTCATCTAACTTTAATGTTGTACTAGTTGTTTTAAATGAATGAAGTGTAGAAGTCAGGGACTGTATTTGGTGGATTAATTAACTAACCAATTGTTTAATTAGGGGTTGGAGGGAAGTGCAAACTAGTAAATATATATATAAAACTGCTTTTGTGCCTGCTGTTTTTGTCTGAAGAAGTCTGGTCAAAGAACCAGAGGAAAAGCACTCAACTTTACAGTGCGGTACTGTGGTTTGTCCATCTTTTATCAAATTTAATTGAGCTGAATAGCTGAAGAGTGTGTTGGTGTTTGAGGTGCTTTGTCCTGCATTTCTTGTCTTTCAGCAGTTTGTGGTGTCAACTTTTGTGGTATTATTATTAGATCTTAAACTCTTCATTGTGGCTGGTCTTTTGCATAATATTTTAACATTTGAGAGTACTTATATTTATTTGGTGACACTGTGGCCACTCCTGAAAGCCATGATGCAATGGTCAAACACTACCATTTGTAGTAGTATTAATTTTACTCAGTATAATTGGGTACCCTTGTAACAGCCTTAGAATAGCTGGCTTGGGTGTGTTCTGGTGGCAGTATCTACCTTATAGTCTGGTCAGAGAGGACAGCTGGTAAATCTATGTCAGCCTTTCCCGTGTGTGTGTGTGTGTGTGTGTGTGTGTGTGTGTGTGTGTGTGTGTGTGTGTGTGTGTGTGTGTGTGTGTGTGTGAGCTACTTGGAGCAGGGACACACAGCACTGGTTTCACAGAGAGGGTGGTGGAGGACTTGGCTTGGAACACTCGACTGAGGACTCAACTCTACATCTATGGCCAGTGTGGAGTCTTATTTGGGGCCTGGTGACAGAGAAAAACCCAGTCCCAGGACCGGAGTGTGGTCCCTGTGTGCTCTTAAGGGAAATTATGCTTGGTGCAGAAAGTTGCACCTGGAAATACTGTATCTATTTTTGTTCCAAGTGAACGTCTCTCACCAGTGTCAGTGGTGAGGATTGTGGCTCCTTGACTACTGGCCTAGAGCAGGTAAGTCATACCCAGAAAAGGGTACAATGAATTGCAGATGAAATCCTCAATCACACCAAGGCCCACGGAGATATTTTGTCAATCTCTGCTATCATGGCATTTCAGGAGGCTTATTTTTATTTATTGCATTTGTTTACCGGAATGTCTACTGGGCCTAAAAGAGTCCATTTTCAGTGGAGGCCCAGGGAGAAAAGCTGCATATTAATTACATATAAAGACATGTTAACACACAAAATAAAGTATGTCGAGAGGTAGTAGTACAATCAGTGGAATAATAGAATACTTTCAAATAACACCTAAATAGAATACTTTCAAATAACACCTGAGTACCACTGTAAATACAAAATCTAATTAAAAAAAATTAAGTACATATACAATACACAGACACAAGATACATGATCTAAATTCTATGAGTTATATATTGCAAAAATGAATGATCTGGAAGTTGTGTACTGCTTGATATGCTACTAAGTGCAGCTAGCTTCTTAGCATTGATCCAAGACATACTTGAGCCCTGTGCATCATCTTAAATCAAAATTCCAGTGGGCTGCCTGTACAACCACTGTAGAAGTATTGGTAACAACTTTAACAAGAGGTTATGTACTTACCATAATATTCCATTGATGTTGTCTATTTTCATTCTTCCTCAACCACTTGGTTCAGATCCAAACCTCTGATCCAACTTGGCCATTACTATAGCTCGTGGTCAACTGAAATTCTTGAGCTCCTCCCTACCCATAATGCACCAAGCCCTAACATACCTCAGATCTTGTTTGCTAGATGACAAACAGTAGCTATTAGAATACTGTTCCTAACAAAGGATACGAATATCTGGAGCACCATGCAAGCCACTGTGGTGTTTTAATAGTGTCTCATTCTTCCAGAAATCTATGATACAAAGGTTGGGGGTTCGTGGGTGGGGAGTTGAGGAAGAATGAAAATAGACAACATTCCATAACTTCTTTATCTGATGTCGTCAATTCTCATTCATTCCTCAACCACTGGGACAGATTTTCCAGCTACCTGATAACCCGGGTGGACTCCAAGAAAGGAAGTTCCTGAGTACAGTTGAACCAAAGGCTGCTCTTCCCCTCGGGACTAGATACAATTTGCAATGAGTAATAAAAAATATGATGATTAGCCCAAGTAGCAGCTGCATATGATTGGATAAAAATACTGATGAGGTTGCCACAGACCTATTAGAGCGTGCTTTTAAAGGTTTTGGTAATGAAATGCCAGATTTATTATAGACAAAGGCCATGCAGTCCATAATACATCTAGCCAATGTTACCTTTGTAACAGATTTGCCTAATTTGTTATCTGCAAAGGATATAAATAACTGATCAGATTTTCTAATGTCTTTTGTTCTGTGTAAGTAGAAATGCAACTGTCCGTGAACATCTAGCAAATGTAACATATAACATGGAAAGAAAACGGGCAAGTTAACAGACTGACTAATACTGCATTCTGACGTCACCTTAGAAGGAAGAAAGGATTGGTTCTTAATGACACTCTATCCTTATGAAAGATCAAATAAGGAGTTTTACAGGATAATGCCTGCAAGTTCTGAAATTCTCCTAACAGAGGTGATAGCCACTAAAAATATTGTCTTCCAAGTCAGAAATTTAAGATCACATCTTCCTGCTGGTTCGAAGGGGTATGGATTACGGCCTTCAATAGAAGATTCAAATCCCATGGAGGAGTAGGATCTTTATAAGGTGGTCTAAGTAAAACAGTACATTTTACGAAAGCCTTCCATATCTTAGTAGATTCTAGAGAACTGTCAACTCCTACATGAAAGTTAGAGAATGCCACCAAATGAACTTTAATGGTAGAGGAACTCGCTCCTTCATTAAAAACTTCTGCCAAAAACTCTAAGACACTCTGTGTAGGGGCTGAAAATGGATCAATATGTTTTTGATGCACCCAACAAACAAACCTCTACCACTTTCCTTTGTAGACTTTCCTAGTGGATGTTTTATGGGAAAACAGAAGTATATGATGGACAGGGGACAACAGCGTAAGTTGTCTGGCTATTAAAGCAAGTGGAAAAACCACTCTGTTAGCTTGAGATTTGAGATGCCTGAAGGAATCATGCCTTATGGATGAGCCAGTATGTCTGGATTTGGATCCAGAATCCAAGGAGGGTAAAGAAGATGAGGCCAAAGGAAGGAGAAACAAACCTGTCAAGGCCAGTAAGATGCAATGAGGATGACACTGCTCTTCAATCTTGCAGCTTTCTGGAGGAATTTGGGAATCAATGGGGTTGGAGGACAAGTACAGAGAAGACCGGGGGGCCAGTCATGGAGCAGAGCATTCCTTGATGATTCCCCCATTAGGGGATTATGGCAAAAAGCTACTGCACTTGTTGTTTAAAGGAGAAGGAAAAAGATCACAGCAAGGCTGGCCCCATTGACAGAAAATCAGTTATGTCACTTTTTGTTGAGAGACCACTCGTGAGGTGGTAGAATGGACCTGTTCAATTTCTCTGCTGTCACCCCAGAAGGAGCACTGCTATCAGAAAATGGTTGGAAGAGATTGCAGTTTACCAAACTCTGAGTGCTTCTCAACACAAGGGATAAGAACTGGTTCCTCCTTGTTTGTTGATGTACCAAACTACTGACATACTGCCCATTTGCATCATAACTGACCCCAGAGGTAGACCATCCTGAAAAGCTTGCAACGCTAAAAGCACTGCTCTCATCTTTATTATATGCAAATTGACCTCTACAGGGGATCAAGTGCCTTGAACTGTTTTCTCCAGGAAGTGCCCACCCAATCTGAAATGCATCACGTGATCACTATAGCCTTGGGGTGAGGGAGAATAAACAGACGGTCTTGTAAAAGCTGATCTGACCTGATTTATTTATTTTATTTTATTTTACATTTATTGACCAGGATAGTCCGACTGGATATATGTCCATTTTCAGCAGAGGGCTGGGGAGAAAAGCTCCAGATACCAAAAAAGAGACAGTACATACATCACTGAGTGATAAATTCAGGCAGACATGTTTAGGAAAATATAGGCAAAGAATACAGGCATATCAATATACACAATGTGCAGACTTCCATCTGATTGGCAGAGACGTATCAGAAAATGTGAACATAGAATACAATCAGATTTCATAATTCACAATGCTTAGACATTCAAATGCTATGAGGCATAGATACTTGGCTAAACAGCAGGTTGGGTAGCAAGACATGTATTAGTGAAGTTGTTAGTCAGGTTTAGGACAAGAGCGCAACCAATGAGATGCAAGGTATTTTTTGAGTTCTCTTTTAAATAGGGGTAGTGAGATTTCATTGGTAATGGTAGTAGGGAGTAGATTCCAGATTTTACCGGTTGAGTTGGCATATATAGCATCTCCTGCAGAGTTGTTGGATTTTCGGGTCACCCAAGGTATTTCTTGCATGCCTATGTGATCCTTATTTGAACTGACGTTGATAAAGACCTGACCTTTGGGACGCTAACATCCACTTAAGAATTCTCATATATCTTGCCAAGGAAACAAGAATTATGGCCACTGACATTGATCTCAAGGTTTGAAGAATCAAGTGGACTGAAATTTTGGAGTTGTGAATAATTTTTGCAGCTGGGAATCTTAACGTTTGTACTCTGTTTAGGAGAAATGAAGCTGTCACAGATATTGTATTGAAATTTTCCCCTATGAATTCCAGTATTTGAGATGGTTGCAACTGACAGTTGGTGTATTTACTGTAATTCCCAGAAGGGGACAAGTCTGGAATAACTGGTCTCTCGCTATTATGAGTAGATGCCTGGTCGAAGAAGTAATGAGCCAGTAGTCTAAATACAGAAACACACGGAATCCCTACAGTTTCAAGTGAGCTGCCACCAACTGCCATGCACTTGGTGAACACCATGGGGGCTGCGATGAGACCAAAGTGCAGGGATTGGAACATGTAATGACGGGCTCCCAGACTGAAGTGTAAAAACTTTCTGGATCGTCTGTTCATTTTTATGTGATAGTACACATCTTGAAGGTCTATCAAACACATTCAATCGTCCTTGCCTAGGAATGGTAGGATGGACTGAACGGTGACCCTCTGAAAATGATTTATTCAAGTTTCTGAGATCCAGAACTGGTATCCAGTCCCCTGTTTTCTTTGGCACTAAAAAGAATCTTGAGTAAGTTCCAGATCCTTTCTGGTCTGGTGCGACCTCTTGGATGACTCTTTCTAGCAGCTTTTGCATTTCCAGTGCTGCTGCCTTCCTCCGACTGGGTGGAACATCAGGAAACTTTTGTGAAGATGGACGTGGAAGAGAAAAGTTAACTGCATAACCTGTAGAAATAATCGTCTGCACCCAGATGTCTTTTGTGATATCTAGCAAGGCTCTCTGGTGCAAGGATAAACAACTCCCAACTGCCTACAGAGAGATACAATAGGACCTACTTTCAGGAGTGCTGATAGGGTATTGTCAGAGAACACTTCTCTAGGCCCTTGATTTTGAGGGCGACCTCTGCCGTGTGGGCAGCATCTTCAATTAGCATTCCCCCCTTCATCTGGGGGAACCTTCTCCACGATGATCTTGGAAAAGACTGCGATGTCCCATCTCTGGGCCAGTAATCAAGGAGCCTGAATCCTCACCACTGATACTGGAGAGGGACATTCACCATTCACTTGGAACACAAATAGATACACACAGTATTTCCAGACATTCTATCTCTAACAAAACATTTGCCAACTTCCCTGCCTCGAAAGAGGACAGAGCCACTGTCTCAGGGTATCTAGCAGCAAAATCTAGTACCACCAGGATACACTTCTTCCCTGTGGAACTTGAGGTGCTCAGAGGCCCCAAAATATCCATAGCTACACTCTGTAATGGCTCCTCAATCACAGACAAAGGCATCAAAGCAGCCTTGATCTTGTCTCCTACCTTGCCTACATTATGGCACTGCTCACAGGTCCTGCAGTACCCTGTTACATCCCTTGCAATCCCAGGCCAATACAAGTTCTGCATAATACGTCTGTCGGTATGTTTTATGCCCATATGACCTGAAAAGGAATGTCACGGGTTATGGCCAGAAGTGCCAGACAGTAGGCTCTGGGCAATACCAACTGCTGTATTTCACCCTCTATCCCTCCCTTGGGGGTCCACTCCCTATACAGTAATCCTTTGTTCCAGTATACAGGCTCCACTTTTCCTGGAGGATCAGGTGCCTCCCTAGCTACCTCCCTCAAGCCTCTTAGTGTATGGTCCAACAGCTGAGCCTGTCTCAAGTCTATCTTTGTAACAATTCACAGCTCCACTTCCACAGGAAGCCTGGTATCCTCTGACAGTAGGGTGTCACTGTCAGCCTGGGTACTACCACTCACTTCTGCCCCTGCAATCACTCTGGTCAAGGGAACATCAGTACCTACCAGCAGCTTTGGCTCACTGCTATAGGGTAGCTCCTTACATGAAATGGCCACCTCATCAGCTCTGGCTTCAGGTGTGGGGGTTTGTCTGGGTCTCCTCCAGGCTACCAAACCCACATGCCCGTCTCCAAGCCTGACTGCATGTAACTGCATGCATACAAGGTACTACATTATCAAAATCATTCCCTATCAAGACATCAGCAGGGATATCCTCAAACATACCTACTTGCTAGTGGCAGAAAAGGGTAGTAAAACAGAACCTTTAGCAAAAATGCTGGATTTTCATTTAAAGGGTTTCTTTGAGGATAAAAAACATGTGTTAAAGGATTCCTGGCATCTACTAAAATGTATGGCAGAAAATGAATTTAAAGAAAAAATAATATTTGTAAGTATAGATGTCAAGGACCTTTCTCCGAGTATTCCACATGAAGAAGGATTGGAATATTTTCAGGAAGCCTTAAAGAAAGGAACTAGGTTCTCAGAAGGTACAATTTACGTATTAGCTACCCTCATGGAATCAGTTTTGAAAAACAACTTTGCTTGGTTCCAGGGAGAATATTTCAAAAAAACCTGAGGGGGTAGCAATGGGTGCAGCAGTAGCCCCAGTGTTTGCCAACATTATTCTTTGGCAATGGGAAACTGAATCTGTACTAAATTCTAGGCTCAGGAAAAACATCTACAGATATTATAGATTCCTGGATGACATACTAATTCTTTGGGAAGGTGAGCCAGAAGAGGTTGATTTATTCCTGGAATAAATTCCTCTACAAATTTTCTTAGCTTCACTAGTAAAATAGAGGATGAAGCGGTTAATTACTTGGATATTCACCTATACAAAAACAGAGGGAATAGATGCTATGAATCCTGTATTTATAGGAAGCCCACTTACTCAAATGGATTCTTACATTTTGAAAGTGATCACCCCTTTTGGCAAAAAAGGAATTTGGTTAAAAGCCAAATGATTAGAACATCTAGACTGCCAACAGATGACAAAAAGTTCCAAGAACAGTTAGAAGAATTGAAGGACATGTTGAGAGTAAGAGGGTACCCCAACTGTGTGTTAGAGGTTCAAGAAAAGTATGCAGTAAGTAAAAGAAATGAGAGTTACTCTCCTATACTGAAAGATCCAGAGAGCCTGATAGGGACAAACAAACTGGAAGATGGTACCAGTTGTTTAATAACATATGATCAGGATAGTTCAGATGTAAGAAAAATAGTAGAAAAATGTGTGTTTTTGGAGCATTTGGACTTACAGAAAAAGTAAATAAACCAAAAATAGTGCTCAGAAGGGGATTTAACATCAAGAATTTATTTGAAAGAAAAAAGAATAAAGACAGATTTCACTTGAATGTATGAGGAAATGCAATGGATGTAGGGAGTGTAGATTCATATATGAAACAACTAGTATAGTTACTGAAGGCTATAAAAGAACAATTTCAGTAACAGGTAATTATAATTGCAACACAAAATGAGTAGTGTATGTAGACCTGTGCCAGTCTTGCTGTGATATTACATAGGAAAAACGGAGAATAAATTAAAAAAGAGAATATATCAGCATGTATACACAATAAGGAGACAGGACAAAAATTACGCCCTATATAGACACAGTATAGGATGTAAGGATTTTAGGAAGTTTCTTTTTTGGGTGTTGGAAAAGGTGGGCAGACAAGAGAGAGGAGGTAACTGGTCCTGCTTTTTGGAGTACAGGGAAACATATTGACAGGTTTTACTAAACACAACAGTTTTCCCTGGTATCGATGACAGAAGTAGTATATTACATCTAAACGCAGAAGTGATTTGAATAGGAATGTTTTCTTTGTTTCTTTTCATGTTAACAATTACATTACGAGAATGTTTACATTTATAAATAATGAATTTCAATATGCAAATGATTTTTAAAAATGTATCCTTACATGAAAAGGAATTTTTTATAGCTTGGACAACAACAATAGGAAAATATGCATATATATATATATATATATATATATATATATATATATATATATATATATATACTTTTAAAATGTTTACTCATGATTTTAAATGGAGGAATCTCGTTTCTAGTTTAATTAAATGTAAAATGTGTTGATTGGGGTAATTGCTTTAATGAATTGTATATATAAAAAGAGGGAAGTGGGTAAGGTGTATGTATCTGATGAAGTTCTGTTTTGGAGTGTGAATAAAGGGAACAAAAGCGCTAATAACCTTACCTGTCTGGAGTCTGTTTTTTTGCAGAGAGTTACCCTGCGTTTATTGTGGACATTTGGTTTGGACTTCTTGTTTTTATTGTTTATTATGGGGTAACAAAACATTTGCCAACTTCCCTGCCTCAAATGAGGACAGAGCCACTGACGCAGGGCATCTAGTAGCAAAATCTGCTACCACCAGGATATACATCTTCCTTGTAGAACATGGGGTACTCAGAGGCCCCAAAAAATACAGAGCTACACTCAGTAGCTTTTCATCAAAGCAGCCTTGATCTCGTCTCCTACCTTGCCTACATTATGGCACTGCTCACAGGTCCTGCAGTACCCTGTTACTTCCCTTGCAATCCAAGGCCAATACAAGTTCTGCATAATACGTCTGTTATGCTTTATGCCCATATGACCTGAAAAGGAATGCCATGGATTATGGCCAGAAGTGCCATACAGTAGGCTCTGGGCACTACCAACTGCTGCATTATTTCACCCTCTAGCCCTCCCTCAGGGGTCCACTCCCTATACAGTAATCCTTTGTTCCAGCACACAGGCTCCACTTTTCCTGGAGGATCAGGTGCCTCCCTAGCTACCTCCCTCAAGCCTCTTTATGTATGGCTCGACAGCTGAGTCTGTCTCAAGTCTATCTTTGTAACAATTCACAGCTCCCCTTCCACAGGAAGCCTGGTATCCTCTGACAGTGGTGTCTTGCTGTCAGCTTGGGTACTACCACTCACCTCTGCCCCTGCAATCACTTTGGTCAAGGGAACATCAGTACCTACCAGCAGCTGTGGTTCACTGCTACAGGGTCGCTCCTTACATGAAATAGCCACCTCACCAGCCTTGGCTTCAGGTGTGGGGTTTTTCTGGGTCTCCTCCAGACTACCAGACCCACATGCTCATCTCCAAGCCTGACTGCGTGTAACTGCACACACAAAAGGTACTGCATTATCAAAATCATTCCCTTATCAAGACATCTGCAGGGATATCCTCTAACACACCTACGTGCTTGCTTCCTTTTCCACCCTCCCAGTCAAGGTGAACCCTAGCCAGAGGCATCTGAAATGGGGTCCCAGCAAAAGCTCTGAGTGAAGTGGACTGTCCAAGCAAGTACTGCTCCTCTTTAATCACTGCAGGCTTCACAATGGTTATGTCAGAGGCGGTCTCTCTTTTAGCAGTAGCCTGTTATCTATCTACTAAGATCAGATATAAACTTTGGTGATAGTTTAGTACCCGTGTCTCCACCAGTGTCATACTGTTAATCCCTCTTGCTGGCTACCCCACCTTTTATTCCCCACCTTGCTTCCGTGGGCATCTATATGATACATGGTCTGACTGGTTACATCTAAAAACCTTTAACCCTTGATCTTGGCCACGCACCTGAACTAGTGGCTACCCTTGTTACTGGTCGACTCTGTTGGGGTGGTTTAGGCTGCACACCATGGGTTCCTTTATATTCATGTGCAGCACTGGGTATCCCTTTCCTGTGTAATGATGCCCTGCTTGCTAAGTAGAGATCCCATTTTTCCCCAGCTCATCTGTAGAGCTACACTCCTGGCCTCCCAACCAGATTCTCATGTCCTCAGGCAAACCGCTAAGGGCTTGTTCCCTCACCAAAATATCTGCCAGCCCTTCAAAAGTTGTGACCTGACACCCACTCACCCACCTATGAAAATACATGTTTAACTCAGCAATATAATCACAAATACTTTCATCTGCCTTTTTCTGGCAAGCATCAGGTGTTAACTTAAAGCATTCTAGTAAACAATGTTTGACTTTATCATAATTTAAACAGCAAATAGACAATTTAGAAACAGCAGTTACAGCTTTACCATTGAGTAAGGGGGTCAGGAACCATACCCAGAGCCCTTGGTCAACATTATACTGTTTACATACTCTTTCAAATATATGAATAAAACTATCCAAATTATCATCCTCTGTAAACGGTGCAACACATTTACTGACCTAATTTATTCTTTCTGGGGTTCGGTTATTCCATTCCCCATTACCTTCATGACCCTGGCAAAGAGTCAGCATTTCCCTCTCATATTGACACTGCTTCTCCTTTTCTTCAGCCACCAAATGCTGCGGTCTCTCTACTGATTCTAATTCCAAATGTTTTGCCTCCATTTCAAGTCTCTAACTCCAGATGGATTTTTAAGTCCTCTGAGGGAAAGGTGACCTGTCCTGTTTCTGAAGGCTACAAATTCCCATCACCAGACTTGTTATCCTCCTGGTTGCTGGTGTGAGCTGTGACTAAGGTCAAAATAATTTCCTCTTTAGTAAGGTTGGCATGCACCAGTTCTTTGGCTTCACACACCTTGGCCAACTGGTTCTTTGCCAATCCTCTGCTGACATCTATGCCTGCTTTCCCTGACTAAAATAAACTAACAAATAAAAAATAAATAAAACTGTTGTGAAATGAAACTCTGAATGTTCGTCTTCAGGCTGCTAAGAATACACACACCTCCAGTGACAACTGCCTACAGGCTACAAAAGTTCAATTAATATCCCACCACTGCTCACCAATATGTGACGTCCCTGTTCTGGGCAAGTAATCAAGGAGCCTGAATCCTCACCATTGACACTGAAGACAGACATTCACTTGGAACACAAACACATACAGTATTTCCACATGCAGCTCTCCACAACAAGCACAATTTCACTTAGGAGCATACAGGGAACACATTCAGTCAAAGGTCTGGATTTCTCTCTCTATCTCCTTCCAGGTCCCCAATAAGACTCCCCACTGACACAGCTATAGAGATGTACCCTCAGCAGAGTGCCCAAGCCAAGTCCTCCACCACTTTCTCTGTGAAACCAGTGCTTTGTATCCCTACTCCAAGCAGCTGACAAAAATGAAAATATGGAATATCTATTTACAATAAACACCAGAGTTATATATGCAGGAAATAGTAAAATAACACAGATGAACAGATTCACATAAATACAGAAAAACAGTACTCAACTAATTTCACTATATATTCCTGACTGATCTAAAGAATTACTATTCCCTGGTTCACTTACTAAAGCAAGGCAAGATGAAGTGGGTGACAGATCCTTCTACGTCAGGTTCCAAGAAACAGACTACCACAAGACTTCAGTCTCATCTAGTATTAAGATATCATTAAAAGCTGGCTTACAGAATGACATCATACACACATATGGTCATATGAATTCTGGTTCCCATACTACCCCTTGGCTGAAGCTGCCAGGATTTAGAATACATGCATCAATAATACACGCACAGAGCTTTGCTAAGATCTGTTGCAGCTTCTGAAGTCATAAAACAATTTCAACCTTCCACACTTCCAAAGTAGCAATTAGTTCAATACAGCTGGATTCCTAGTCCTTGTTTTCCCAGACATTTTGTGTCTGGCTGCAATCAGGACTGTGAGGTACAAATTGTATGGTCTAAATCAAGTAATTTAATTTCTTACTACTCTTCAAAGTTAGCTGGCCTGAGCTTAACCTCTTCTCTTCCAGTATCCTCTATTAAAACATATACATTTAAACAGTTACAATACAGTCAGGACTTAGTGTTGGTACATTTTTAACACAAGAAGCTTTACAAATACATTTTCAACACAAGCATCTGTACAAATCACCTTGATATACAAATGACATAATTCTTTACAAAATTCCAGCTAGCTGTACTGGCATATGTTACACATCC